>NW_027459670.1:10000-257480 GCF_050624435.1 Tenrec ecaudatus
ATGGTTTGAATCAGGTTCGGGTTAACCCCTCTTGATCACTTAGTGACATGGGACACTAGACCCTGGAATACCTTTACTTTCCAGATGAGAAAACTCACTCAAAAAGACACAGGTACTGACCAACTGGAACACAACTGGTTAACAACAAAGCCACATTCCCAACCAGTGTCTGGAGCCAGAGCTCAGAGCCCCATATGCCTGTGCCCAGCTGAGTAGTCACCCTCTCCTGGACCCTCGAAAGATCTGAGCAGATCCTCCCCCCACCCATGCCCATGTCCCACACCCAAATATGTTTTTTCATAGGATGGCACTATATCTGCAGCTCTGGGAGAGGGACATATCTGATGGAGAATACGGAGCAGACGAAGGGGGAGGAGGGGAGAATGGAGCACATCCTGGCCCACCAGGCCTTGAGGATGATGTTCCCACTCAGAGAAGACAGTCCACACAGAAGACCACATGGCCAGCCCAAGATGAGACACGACGTCCCTCAAAGACCCATAGCCCTAGAAGGGACAACACTGGAGACACAGTGCGGGAACGGATCCCGCCACACCGAGGCATAGCACTAAGGGGGTGCAGCAGAAGAGTAAGGAGGTGGAGCAACAAGGTCACCAGGGAATGCTAAAGGAGGACTTTGGGGGCAGGACTTGGTGCCTGCACAGACTGGACTGGAAAACACTGCTAAGGGCCAACAAACAGTCCGTGAACTAACTACGAGCTTTCCTTTCTTGAGGAGTTGTGTTTTCTTTGATGGTCATTGGATTTTGGCTATTTCCTTTCTTTTGGTGCTTGCTTTCGCTCTGTCTTGTGTTTGTGCATGTTATTACCTCTACTGTATGTCTAAAATGAGATGCAGGATGCACAATCTGCCGGAGAGAAAAAGGGGACCAACGCTTCGCGGGAGGGCCACGGGAAAGAGGGAGTTGGGGGGAAAGGGAGTGATGTCAAGAAACCCAGAGACAAGGGAACAACAAGTGGATGCAAATCCGTGGTGAGGGCGATGTAGGAATCCTGGTAGGGCGTGATCAAGGGTGAAGGAACCAAGAGGATTTACTGAAACCCAAATGAAGACTGAGCATGGCAGTGGGCACAAGAGGGAAATGAAAGGGAATAGCAGAGCGACCTAGGAAGCACGGGCCAGTTATAGAGGTCTAAAGAAAGGCACGCACAGATGTAAATATATTTATCTGTGAGCATGGGGAAATACACCTATGTCCATATCTTTATAGGTTTCCTATTAAGGTAGCAGATGGCCTTTGGGCCTCCACTCAAGGACTCTCTCATTGCAAGAATACCTTGTTCTATTACATTGACATTCTATGATGCTCACCTTCCCGACACGTTCCCTGATGTCTAAGCGGTTGCATAAGCAAATGTGGTCAAGAAAGCTGATGGTGCCCTGCTATCAAAAGATAGGGCGTCTGAGGTCTTAAAGGCCTGAAGGGTAAGCAAGCGGCCATGTAGCTCAGAAACAACAGAGCCCACATGGAATAAGCATACCAGCCTGTGCGATCACGAGGTATCAAAGGGATCAGGCATCATCAGCACAAAAAAATCTCATTGCGAATGAGCAGGGAATGCTGGGTACAGAGCCAAAGCCCATTTGCAGTACACTGGACATTCCCTTAAGTAAGGTCTTGGGGAAGAGACATGCCTACACAGGGTACTAGACAGCAACGGTGAAACACAACTTTCCTCTAGCTCCTCAATGCTTCCTCTCCCCTCACTATCAAGATCCCAATTATAACTTACAAATCTGACTAGACCAGAGAATGTACACTGGGACAGATAGGAACTAGAAACCCAGGGAATTCAAGGTGGATGAGCCCTTTAGGACCAGTGTTATGCATGGGGATGCTGGGAGGGTGGAGGGAGGGTAGGTTGGCACCGGGGAACCGATGACATGGATCTACATAAAACCTCAAAAGAAAAGGGGGTGAAGGGGGACATCAGACAGTGCAAGATATGACAAAATAATAATTAGTAAATGATGAAGGATTGATGAGGAGGGGTAGTGAGAATGGGGGCGAGGGGAATGAGGAGCTGAGGCCAGGGGCTTGGGTGGAGAGAAGATATTTTGAGAATAATGAGGGCAATGAATGTACAAATGTGCCTTATATCAGTGATGTTTGCACGTATTGTGGTTATTGTTGTATGAGCCCCTATAAAAGGAGAGAAAAAAAAGACCCTGGCAGAGGGTTGATGCTAGGATGATCTCAGGCTGGATTAGACCAGCAAAAGCAGGTGCTGCAGTCGCCTCACCCTGTGTCTATTCCTGTGTGGGGCATGAAGCTTAGGGTCCACAGCCCCGGCAGCTGGACAGTGAGAGAGGCGGGGCTCTGAGGTCATTCCACAGGGGGAATGGCCCTCCGGTTCCTGCAGGGCCCACCCTCTTGTGTAGTCCTGCTGTCTGGGGCACCTCTTTCACGGAGCCCACACCAGGGCAGCTCTTCAACTCATGGGGGATTGGCAGGAAGCCTCTGCTCATGCACACACACCACCACCTAGCTGGAGGACCTCGGTGAACAAAGCCTGAGGCAGACAACAAGCCCACTAACTGATCCTGTGAGAGATATAATCAGGATCCAGAAACCGGCAACTGGGAGCAAGGGGCAGCATACCTGGGTCTCAGCCCCTCCCACTGCCCTCTGCAAGGAGTGACATTCCAAAGCACAGTGTTTTCCAAAGGCACTGTCAGGACTTTGGAATGGGCAGCTCATTTGTGGACATGGATACTATGTGATCCAGACATACTACCTCCTCTGATCCTGTCAGCCAAGACTAAAAACCCTTCCAAGCAGAAAGCCATGGATCTGAACAGTATCCACCAGCCACTCACGTCCACTCCTGCTGCCTCCAAAGAGCTTCCCTGGGTTGGTCAGATCTCTCTGGGGACAGATATCCCTCGGTCCTTGGTTCTGCGTGAGAAAGAATTCATGCCAAAGCCTGGTTTGTGATCCAAGGGAGGTTTAGGAGCGTTAGGGAGGTGTGGTGGGCAACCCTGGTCGATCCTAGTGGCTGAATTGAATATACTTGGCCTAGGTGGGTCGATGCAGGTGCAGCGCCCACCCAGGTGGACCTGCCCTTCCTGGCCGGAAACCTGGACCTCTGAGCACGCACAGTGTGCCACTCCTTCCTGGGCCGCTAACTGGGCCATCTGAGCATGTGTAATGGACACCCCAGTCCCTATGCTAGCTACCTAACATTTCCATCCTGAAGAGATGTGGACCCAAATCTTTGGGGTACTGGGCGACGACATCTCTAGCTACTTCCTGCTGGCAAAAAGGGCGAAGTCGGGCTTTGGGTCCACACCCTTCCTGCTCTGCTGGGAGGGGTTGTCCATTCAGCGCTAGGATGGATAAGGTTGAAGTGGTCCAGGAGATGGTGGTCCTGGAGTTGGCACAATTGGATTAGGGGCTTTGGTAACTTGAGAACTTCTGGAAAAACCAACAAACGCACAAAATGGTGAACAGTTTAACTGAGACAAGGCTAGGATTGTGAGGTGGGAGTCCCTTGAAAGTAGGTGAGTATCACAGGAAGTAAGTAAAAAGTCTTAGGATTATCAGGCGTGTGTGTTTGTTCATTCTAAGTACCGGCACAGGGGTAAAAGCATTCACAATTTCCCCTAGCGGGGTCCAGGGTTTGGGCACTACTGGGTGCAGTGGGATCACCGCTTCACTTATGATCCTAAGGCATTGGCCCCTCTGATAAGAACCATCCTTCTTTTTAACCCTATAACGCCTCACTTTTAAATTTTGGGGCAAAAAAAATTTCGTTTTGATTCATTACTTTCATAGTTATCAATATATATACATTTATATTCATTTGACTAAATGTTAGGGAAAGGTCATGCTCGGTGTTATAGGGTTAAATTGTAATATTGGGATGCTACAGGCGGATTCAACAGGGATCAAAAGTACAGTAACTGCCTGTGTCAATTTTAATTTTCTCGGGTTCCATTTGAGTAAAAGGCTTGTAAGTTACCCGGGGACCAAATGCCCCTGGTGCCTCTACTAGGGGTAGAATGTTCAGGGAGGGCTCAGGCGTGGGACAATAGTGACCTGAAGTCTGTGTAGGATCTCTGGGAAAAGCTGAAACAGCTTTGACAAGAGTGAAGCCATTTGGGGCTGACAGAAGCCACCATGAAAAGAAAATAAAGTAGCTAGGAAGTGTAAATGAACTAGCTGATATTGGGGAGGTAGGCTGTGCAGACGTCGCCCAAGGGAATGTCATGAAGGAAATGGGTGTTCAGAAGGCTTGCGAGAACGACCAGAGCAGTTTTGGTTCAACTAAGAATGGCTAACCCTAATACCCCGCTTCTCACTCGCCTAGTCCTGAGGAAGTATCCATGTACCTACTATACAAAACAGTGACATTGGAAAAATCAGTGCCTTGAAAAGCCCAGGAGAGGCGGACGAGCCACCACTAGAGAGAACGGGCCTAGTCCTCGCCTAGAAAAATCGAAGCTACAGACAATAATGCTCGAAGCTGAATAAAGGTGTCCAGGCTCTGTTTCACTTGACCCCAAAGAGCCCATGCTCACTCTCCATGTAGGGAGCCAGCCAGTAAATTTCTAGGTGGACAAAGGGGTCACCTTCTTGGTTTCAGAAAAGACTACAGGTGCCTTGTCAAAAGGAAAGGCTTTCATTACAGGGGCCCCAGGGCAGACCCAAGCACACCCATGGACAACGGCCAGAATAACAGATTTAGCACAAGATACAGTTACACGCTCACCCTGGTAATGCCTCAATGCCCCTTTCCCCTAATTGATCGTGACTTATTATGAAAAATGGCAGCCATAATTACTTTCTCATCTGCTACAACCACCTTAACCCTTGAACTTGAAAAGCCAAAAGTTTTGCTCACCACTCCAATGTCAGAGTGATATGTGTTTTATCAAGGAGCAGAAGAGACCTCCTCAAAGGAACTTCTTGATAAATCACTAAAAGATATTCCTTTTGTTTGGGCAGAGAACAACCTGCCAGACCTTTCTGAACTTCAGGTGCCTGGGGTCGTACAACTTCTGAGCTCAGCTACATTGGTGTGTCAAGCTAACCCTACTCCCTGGATAGCAAAAGTGGGTATTTCTGTTCCCATTTGCAGACTAAAGAGGACAGGCATTTGGGTCCTCTGCAAGTCCACATGGAATGCTCCCCTGCTGCCCATGCAGAAGCCGGGAACTGAGGACTTCCAACCGGTGCAGGATCTCAGAGAGGCAAATGAGAGGATAGAAACTGGCCACCCCACGTGCCAAACCCTGAGATCCTCCTGAGTACTATCCCATCAAACTGAATTTGTTATACTGTTTTGGACTTAAAGATGGTTTGTTCTCCATACCTGTGTCCCCTGCACATCAACCCAGTGAAGACTTACAGGGACACAAGGAGGAACACCCCCAAACCACCTTGCTCCAGTATGCAGATGACCTCCTCCTGGCCTCCAAAACCCTGGAGGAATGCCAACGGGCTACCAAGGACCTGATAATAGTCCTTGGCCCATTGGGGTACAGGGTATCTGCAAGAAAGGCCCAACTGTGTGTCCATAAAGCTGTATACCTAGGCTACCAACTGGAGGAGGGAAAACGGACCTTGTCCCCCAGTCGCACTGAGGCGATCCTCAAAATCCCAGTCCCTGAGACGAAGAAGCAGTTGCAAGAGTTTCTAGGAACTGTGGGGTACTGTCCATTGTGGAATTTGGGATTTGCAAAAACAACGAAACCCCTATATGCAAGTACTGGGGAAAGGAAAAAGAACTTAAATGGACTGAAGTAGAACAACAAGCGTTTGAATCCTTTAAAAAGTCGCTCATATGGACAACCTCCCTTGCCCTACTAGACATAGCAAAGCCCTTCCAATTGTCTATGTGAGGCCAGAGGCACAGCTAAAGAAGTGCTAACTGAGAACTTGCGGCCATGGAAGAGACCTGTGACCTATCTTTCAAAGAAACTGGACTCTGTAGCTGCAGGATGGCTGAGCTGCATGCGAGCTGTGGCTGCCACGGCCATCCTAGTCATAGAAGCTAGGAAGCTTACACTGGGACAGGATATTGCTGTGGTAGGGGGACCTATGGTTGAACCACTCCTAACCAGTTCTCCGGACCGGTGGATCTCGAATGCCAGGACTATACCACAAATCCCCAAGGTAGTGGCTGTGACCATGCCATCCCCAGTGTTACAGCCACAACCTACATACTCAGAAAATGATCTAAAGATAAGCCAAGAGCTGGCCTGCCAAAAAGGCTGGGAGCATCCAGGGTGGCTGCTCCATCCTGATGGAAGAAGATTCATGCCAGAAGCTCTGGGAGAGATCTGACTCAAGGACTACATGAAGGTATGCATTTGGGATCCTCTCTAAACTGTCTCAGTTGCTTCTCAGGCACTTTTACATACCCAGGCTTGGACACTGGGTGGCAGATGTCACCCACCGTTGATTGCACCGTGCTCGGGTAAACAACCCCAGAAAGAAAAGGAGCAACCCCAACCACGAGCTTGAGGTAGTAGTCCTGGAGAATTCTGGGAGGTGGACTTTATGGATATCAAATTTAGAAAGTATGACTACTGATATTTGCTGGTGTTCGTAGACACCTGTTCTGGATGGGTGGAAGCCTTCCCAACCAAGAAGGAAACTGCTGCCACTGTGTGTAAATTATTAGTAACTAAAATTGTCCCTAGATTTGGCCTTCCCACCACCTTGGGGTCCAACAATGGGCCAACATTTATTGCTCAAATTACTAAAGTCTTAGCAATGCTTCTAAATAGTAACTGGAAGCTCTTCAGGGCAAGTAGAAAAAAATAAACAGAACCCTAAAGGAATTGTTCGTTAAGTTGCATTTAGGACCTGGCGAGAACTGGGTTGATCCTTACTTTACCTTTTGCCCTACTTCAAGTCTGATGCACTCCCTATGTGAAAAGCATGTCCCCATTTGAATTTATGTTTGGCCGACCTTCCCCAAATCCTCCCAAGATTGAAGGAAGTAGAAATAATGGAAGTCACTAATCATTCCCTCATCGAGTGCCTGCAGGCTGTGCAACAGGTGAGAGACAAATCATCTGCTCTGACACCTTCATTTTGGGCCTAACCAAGGGAAAGGGAACAGGCAGCCAACAACGTGCAACCAGGAAACTGGACATGGGTAAAGAAGCACCAACCTGACACCTTAGAACCTAGGTGGACTGGCCCATACCAAGTGATACTTACAACACCAACTGCAGTTAAAATAGTGGGGAGGGGGCCGTGGATTCCTCAGTCATAAGTAAAAAAAAAAAGCCCTCCCTGAGCATATCCTGGAAAGATGGACACCCAGAAAGACGGAAAATCCCTCAAAATTAAGGCTTTACAGAACTTAATTGTTTTTCTCTGAGTATTGCTGACAACACCCAGTGTTTCCCCCAAGCACAAACACATCTGTGGACTGCTATTCTAACCTCCAGCAGTGAATATGTAACCTCTTATACTGGGTATGACCCCCTGTTTTCATTTTGATTTGTTTGATTTGCTAGGAAAGAATTGGCATTCTGGATCCTTTAAAGGTAAAGGGCACAATGGGACCTATACTCGAATCCCGTCCTATTGGTGCGGAATACCCTTTATAGAAAGAAGGCTCCAAACAAACCATGTCTATATATGCCTGCCTCATGGACTCCCTAACTGCCAAGGGGAGGGACATTACCATTGCGCAGCTTGGGGTTGTGAAACCATCATTTTCAGGGTGGAAACTTGTTAAAGATGACCCTATTATTTTTACAAGAATGAGACTCAAGTCGGAAGAGTTTGATCCCACTACGTGTATGGTTTCCAAATATAACCCAATAAGAATTGGATTCAAGCGTTATTGGGTTCACCGGGAAAACATGGGGAATTCAACATTATGTAAATGATAGAGATCCCGGGAAACCTTTTCTATCCAGCAAAGTAAAATATGGCAACCTGCCATCCGTACAAAGGCCCAAACCTCGGGATAAATCCTGAAGAGCCACAGCTGGTGTCATTAAGATTCCTTTGCCGCACCCTCCAGACTCTCCAGTAACTTTCCCGTTCACTGCCAGCCCAACTCACAGGGCCCTTCTCATTCAGGAGCCACCTCAAGGTTCTGTGTTTGATTCTCGGGATGCTGTATTCCAATTTATGAACTCAAATCCTCACCTCACAGCTGATTGTTGGCTTTGTCTGAATGCTGCTTCCCCTTACTATGTAGGCACAGGTACAAATAGCACTATTGGTACAGAGTGTAATCCAATTAGAAATGTTAGTAAAAAGGATTACACGAAGCAGCAGTCTATAGGTGATGTTAGTATGGACTCAAGTCTAAGCTCACTTTAAAAGATTTGCAAGGGCAAGACTGTGTTTTTATTCATCTAAGTATCCCTTTAATATATCAAGATATCGAGATTTTTGCCTTCAAGCTGTTCCCATTGAACCAAATGTTGATCCTAATTTGTTATCTGCTCCAATGAGTACTTGCTTTACTTGTTCCACAGGATGAACACCCTGTCTCTTTTCCCCGGGTATTTGTGTGCTAGTGCATGTTACTCCTCAAGTGTACCTGTGTTCTGGTGAAGGAGGTGTAGGGATAACTTTGGAATTTCCGGATGAGTTCAAAGAGCCCCAGTATTGGTCCCACTGGTAACAGGGTTTGGGATTATGGGATTAGCTGCAGCCGGGTCAGTTGCTTTAATACAAGGAAACTTAAACTATCAGACTCTTAGTCAGCAAATTGCTTTAGATCTACAGGGATTAAAAAAAACCTGTCTCCCATTTAGAAAGATCCCTAGACTCCCTTGTGGCAGTTGTGTTGCAAACCCGCCGAGGGCTTGACTTGCTCTTTTGGAAACAAGGAATGCTGTGCACAGCATTGGGAGAAACTAATTCTATGCAAAGCATTCGGGAATCAATAAAGATAGATGAGCCCTGGTTAGGAAAGGATTAGAACAAAGAGTCAAGAAAAGAAATGGAGGAACCAATTGGTTTGAAAAGCTACTTAATTGGTCAGCCTGGCTAACTACCCTATGAACGGCCCTAGCCGGCCCCTAATCCTCCTCCTGCTAAGCCTCACATTTGGCCCAGTAATAACCAATAAGCTAGTGGCATTCCTTACACAGAAAGTACAAGCCACAAAACTCTTAGTGCTGAGCCCACCATACACTGGGCTGGCTACCGAAGATTCAATGATTTGAACTTGGCTAAGAACAGGAGAGTATATAGCAGCTCTGGGCAAAGCTTAAGTAGCCTTGACAAGAGAAGTCATTTTGAGCTTTCAGAAGCCATTATGAATGGCAAATAAACTAGCTATGAACTGCCAATGAACTAGCTGATACTGGGGAGTTAGGCTGTGCAGACATAGCCCAAGGGAACGTACAGAAGGAAATGGATGTTCAGAAGGCTTTCGAGAACGACCAGAGCAGTTTTGGTTCAACTAAGAATGGCTAACCACAATACCCCGCTTCTGAGCTCTGCCTGCTTGCACACCTGCACATTGCAAAAGTATAAAAACCTTTGGAAAATTAGACTGGGGGGCCGCTCAGTCTCCCCTCAAGAGAGCTGATGGTCTGGTCCCTGAGCAGGAAATGAAACTTGTTCTGCTGAACTTTCCGGCAGTCTGGGCGGTTTGCTGTCTGGGAATGGAGTGTAGCTACAACAGACACAGGTGGTGCCATTCTGCCTGTGAGTGGAGTCACGTGGCTGGGAAAATGGAGGCCCCAGGTTGCGGCCTAGCCGAAAGCCAGCCTGGAGCCGGCCACCCAGCCAGAGTCCTGCCCAAACCAACAGGGTGGACGCAGGCGCCCCCAGGCCTGCTGCTTGCCGGAGCCGCGGCACAACACTGTTTCCCAGTCTTGGCACAACAGTCTCCATTTTGAGTCCTGCACCTCCATCTTAGCTCTCAAGGCTGACCCCTAACCGACCTCCCCTCCCCAGCTCAACCCCAAATTCCTGGAACCAGCTCGTCACAAAGCCAGAATGTTTTCTGAAGATATGGTCACTCCACGCGTCCCTGACATATAGGTAAGATTAACGACCTTCTCCCTTCTGAAGCACCTGTGTGCGCAGATCCTCCCCAGCTTTGATCCTCCCGAGCTGTGCCTGCCAGCAGTGGGCATAAAAACGCTGCCAGGATTTTTCCCCCCTGCGCGGCTTCAATAGCTCAATACCCTGAGTTGCTGAACCTGCCCGCAAGCTTCTCAATAAAGCCTGCTTCTAAAACTTCGTTAATTGCATCTTTGATTCCGTTTTCACGTCCAAATAAACCTTATACACTGAGCCTCGAGAAGGCTTTTGGAGTCAAAATCCTCCCAGCCTCCAGGCAGCAGCGTCCCAGCCCCCTCACAAATGCAGCCCGGGAAGGCAGGCGAGTTCCTGGGAAAGCAGGCACATCAAGTCCCGCACACCAGCAAGAAACGGCACAAAGACGGACACCAGCAAGAAACGGCGCAAAGACGAACACCGTGAATTCAACCCAACAATTCTCCCGAGGGTGGTGAGGTAAAAGGAGCCCAGAGGGGCCCCCAATCCGTGAGACCAACATGGGAGGGCCCACTCCTGGGGCCGGCTTACCTCATAGCTCCAAATCACACAGCACCGCTTCTTTTCGACCTCTTCGGGGACAGGTGTGCCTCGGTCCATGGCTCCACGCGAGAAACAGCTCACGGCGAGGCCTGGTTTGGGATCCCCGTGAGTTTTATGAGCGGTTAGGGAGGCGTGGTCGATGACGTAGGTCGACCCCATTGGCTGAATTGTTGAATTGAATTCACCTGGCCTAGGTGAGCCAATGCAGGTACAGCCCCACCCAGGCATAGCTCCCCCTCCTGGCTGGAAACCTGAACTGCTGAGCATGCAGTGAGCCACTGCTTCATGAGCCGGTAGCTCGGACCTCTGAGCATGTGTAATAGGCCTGCCAGTCCCTATGCTAGCTCCCTAACAGGTTTTCCAGCCAAAGGTCTGCCTTCTGGAGCTGTTCTACAGAAAGCACTTAGTTCCTGACCCCTATGCATTCGGGGTAATGGATGCCCTCGCTTCCGTGCTTGCTTCTATTTCATTCTGGAATGGTCCTTGTTTCACAGGTCGGCGAGGTCAGGAATTCTGGGCTGGTTGGCTACCAAGCACAAAATAAATAGCCAACAGATTGAAATCTCAACCCCTATATTGGTTTATTATCGACCACACAAACTTGTCTTCTGGAACTTCCCTCCTAAATTTCTGAACCCTTGAACTCCTTGACACATGTACTTGGAAAGCAAGGATTCCAAACTCTGATCACCATATCTGACTGCTCCCCCAGTCCCTCTGCACTGTCAACCAGCAAAGTCGGGCCTCTCCATTTCTCAGAAGCTGCAGATTGTTACGTGACATCACCCTGTGTTTAAATGTTAGTGATTATGCCATTTAAAAAACAAATGTGTGAGCCAACTGGGGGCAAACAAGACTCGTTTCAAACACCAGCTCTGTCTCCTCTAAGGGCCCGTGTACAACTGCGACAACACAACAGTGGGTCCTGCTGGGTCTCCATTAGCATCTGGGAGGAAGGTTATTTACTACAGGGAATCCTACCTTTGTCCCTTGGTGTTAATGGCAGACTCACTGGGTGACGGATTGTGTCTGACACGCACCACGTTTGCCGCAGCAAACACCAACACTTTGTCAAACTCCGTTTGGTATTGCTCCATCCCTCCATTATTCTCCCTAATCACAAAAATAATTAGCACATTCATATAAAAGCACAGGATGAGGATAGCTTTAATTTATGCATCTAGTTCAGGGTCATCCCTCTTATCAAGATATGACAATCTAATGAGGCTTAATTAAAAGTAGCAGTGAAGCAATTTAGGAAACTGAGGGATTGTCACGAGTCCTGGTTGTGACAGCATGTTCTGTGCACCATGGAAGATAACAGATTTGTCTTCTGTGGTATCTCATATCCATCATCCCCAAACTACCTGCTCTTAGGGGTAGAGAGAGCGAGCTTGTCTTTGAAAAAAGTGCCTGGGTTTGGTAGCTGCTCACAGGATGGCAGGTGTAATGTATTATGAGAACTTAACAAGGCTCTGAGAAGATGGCTATTGGAAGGTCTGGCTGGAGGGCAAGGTCATGGCCCTGAAGGATTCAGGATTCAGAAGTCAAGTCAGAACTGGATGCCAGAGACTTTCTCAATCCAGCCCTCTTTGCCCCTCCCCTAAGGCCAATACATTTCTAAGGGTTATGGATTCTACTTCAGAATCTTTCTCAAACCCAGGGCCCTCTTCACCATTGTTGTCTAGACCTGGTCACCTCTTGCCTTATAAATACAAATATGGGTTTATTGTAAGTCTGGGTCTGTTAGGTTTCTCGGGTGGGAAATGTCTCGGTCCTTGGCTACACACTGGAAAGAAATTCACACCAAAGCCTGGGTGGTAATCCGAGTGGGTTTATAGACATGAGAGAAGAAGGTTCTGGCGTTACACTAAACTGAACACGGGCACCCTCATGACACTGCACACTCAGCCCTGCTGAGTGGAAGGCAGAGAAGCAGCTGAAGGGAAGGGGCGGTGGTCTCCAGATTCCAGCCTTGTAAGGGCTTTCAGCTGGGAGGCATCAATTAAGCTCTCCTGGCTTGGGCTTAGCCCGCATTGGCTTCCAACCTCCTGTAGGGGGCCCCCTAAGCATGGAGAGGAACAACCCCTTGTCTTGCTACCTAACCGGTCTACATTCCTGCATGGCTACATTGAGATGGAACTAGCCCCTTTAGACAGCCTGAGGGGTTCACCAGGAGACACGGGCCCCAGTGTTCCCTGTGACCACCTTAAACCTTAAACTACTGTTGGAGTTTATATTACCTGTGTGGGTCTGTGGGCATGGGACGTTTCCATGCCAGAGACCTGAAGTTACACAAATAGGCATCCAGAACAGAACTCATACAGGCTCTAATAAGATGCTCGGATGCTTCTCGCTAGGATGAGAATTTAACGAAGTGTGTGAGCAGTTCAGATCTTGTAAGGGAGAACAGGTCAGTAGGGTATCCAGAGAAGAGAGCAAAGGTCAGGGGAAAGGGAGGGGGCCCACAGACATCTGCGCTCTGTGTTTGGCCACAAGACAAGAAACCGGGTCTCCTTGCAAAAGAAAGCAGAACAGCAAGTCCCTCAGAACTACGACATTTTTAAACATGACCTATACAACACTCGGCTCTGGGAGGCGCCTTGGAAAACCATAAAAGCCCTAAAAGAGGGGCAAGGAGGAAGCCCAAGTCTTTGATTTTCCCTGCTGTGCTTTCAGTGTTGAAATGTCTGTGCACGGAGCCTTTGAAATTTCAGAATCAGAGAGTGGATTCACAAGCCAAGCTCCTGCTTTATTCTTCAATGCATTTTGGCCCAGCTTCTCCTTGGTGAGACATGTAACAGAAATTCTGGACGTAGGAGCCACTTGGTCCTTGGACACTAGGAGATTTCAGTGGAATCTGAAACAGGGCTCTAACCACCAGCTGGACTGGCCTAGGAAGCCCAAGTATTCATTCTCCCAAACACCAACCTCCCGTTGCTCTTCATCTGCCTGCATCTTGTTCAGCTTTAGTTGTCCGTGGAAGCGTTTGGCACCCATCTGATGCTTCGGAACCCAGAAAGGAGGAAAGGTAAAACTGGGATTCAAATGAAACAGACTTAAGCAGGACCATAGCCAAGATGTGCCCAGGGCTCCTCGCAGCATTTGTCACCTTCATTTCCCTCTTCGGACTCAGACGTGGCAAGGTTCAGAAACAAGCTTTACCAGAAAGAACAGCTGTGAACCCAGCCTGCTTCCAAGTGAGAAAAAGCCCTTTACACATGAGTTCCTGAGGTCAGCCCAGCCCTGTGCGTCCCCACCCCTCCCAGAGTCCCTGGCTCTCTGGCGAAGCATTAAAGCAAGTGGAAGCAGAGATTTGCTCAGAATAAAAAAATCGTTTTTCACAATAGCACGGCACGTCCTGGATGGCAATCACGGCTGCACAAACCATATCCGTCCTCCAGCCATAATGTTGGCGCCTCAGTGACCATGCACATACATTGTGTGGCGAGACTCAGAGCCTGTTCCATTTGTGGTCAATTGTTTCCTCCCTCTCCATACTTTGCACTTAGGAGACATGCTCTCTGGAAGTGGTTGAGGCTTGTCTTGTCACCAATAATCATCTCCTACACCTTCCTTTACAGTCACTAATTTGATGTGTTCACTCAAAGAAATGCCAATAATATGAGATTTCAGAGGAGAGCTCCTAGAGCTCCCCCAGACAACAAGGAGGCCGAGTGTCACCGTCATTATCCTGAGCTGGGAGGGGGCACTAGTGTTCTGGAAGCTGGGGATCCGTCACTGCCTGCCCACCGCACAGACAGAGCAGGTGCTGGTTATAATTGCTTCTAGACGTCCTGCCATGCTGAGTTGAAAGTCAAACCCGTAAACACTGCCCGACTACAATAACACTGGAGTACACAGACATTTCTGCATCATTGCTGGGTGAAAATATACTGAGTGGAGTTGGATGAGATGGCAGCAAGTGCCTAAGGAGGGGATGCTGTGGGAATACCAACAAGATGACTGTCAGTCGCCGTTTCCTCCTCTCGTCTGCTTTCCCCCCCCCTTTCTTTCAGGCCCAAAAGACATGACAAATATGTAAGCAAACAAATTTGTTCATTTTTAGAGGAGTCTCCCACCCCACCCCACCCCCATCCAACTCTGGCCTCCTTTGAGCAAGCCAGTAGAACTTTTTTTTTTTTTTTTAAACCTGGCTTCTGCTATGGCAATTTCCGGAGTTGCTATGTGGCTGTGTTTAAAAGTCGCCTTTGGGATCCAGAGCACAATCCTTGTCACAAAGGCATTCTCCCAGTCCCAAATAGCAATGCGACCTCCTTTCAGAAGGTTGTTCTTGTTTCTGTAGACCCAGAAAGGAGTTCAAGCTGTTGATCTTGACCGTGGTTGTCGAGTCAGCCTCTCATGGACACCTCATGGGAAGCGGAGCAAACTATGCCAGTCTGTGCTATCACCAGGGCTGGGAAGGGAAGCCAACCGTGGAGGGCCATAGGTCGATGTGTGGATGGAGATAATCAGGTCTTTCGTCCTTATTCTATTTCAGTCTGGAAACATCCCTGAAGCCTGCTCAGTGTCATAGCAACACACAAACTTTCACTGACAGTCTGGGGCACATTGGCTGCAAATCGAACCCGGGTCTTCTCGGTGAAAGACGATGAGAGATCTACCACTGAAGCACCGTGGCCCTCACCTCAAACCAGGGCAGTCATTTCCCACAGATCTACCAAGGTTCAAACCAGACCACAATGCGTGATGACTAAGATTGCCACCAGAATCTGATACTGATGCAGAAAAAAACCTAACTACCATTTTATTGACTCCCACTCATACCGGCCCAATAGGACAAAGAACTGCCCCTTTGGGGTTTTGAGACTTTAAATCCTTACAGTAGCGGTTCTCAACCTGTGGGTCACGACCCCTCTGGGGATCAAATAACCCTTTCACAGGGGTCAACCATTTCATAACAATAGCAAAATTACAGTTATGAAGTAGCAATGAAAATAATTTTATGGTTGCAGGTGACCACAACATGAACTGTAATAAAGGGTGGGGGCATTATGAAGGTTGAGAACCACTGCCTTACAGAAATAGACAACCTCATATTTCTCCCACGGACGGGCTAGTCAGTTCAAACCCCCGACCTTGCGATTAGCAGCTTAATGCACAGTCCACTACACCACCTGGGCTCCTAATGCTATAATAAGAAATACTATTGTTAGATCTCTCCTGGGAGAGATATACCTCAGGCCTTGGCTTCGCGCGAGAAAGAATTCAATTCGAAGCCTGGATTGTGATCCAAGTGGGTTTTTTGAGAGAAGAAGTTTCAGGTTTACACAGGCACCTCGGGGCCCCTCACGGGGCACAGCCTACCTAGAAGCTGCTGGAGAGAAAGTCACTCAGTGGGCTCCGGGATCCTGCCTTTTTTTCTTTTTTTAAAAATCGTTTTATTAGGGGCTCATACAACTCTTATCACAATCCATATATACATCAATTGTGTAAAGCACATTTGTACATTCATTGCCCTCATTATTCTCAAAACATTTGCTCTACACTTAAGCCCCTGGCATCAAGTCCTCATTTCTCCCCTCCCTCCCCGCTCCCCCATCCCTCAAGAAACCTTGATAATTTGTGAGTGGTGATACTGAGAGGGTTGTGGGAGGGTGGATTGGAAAGAGGGAACTGATTACAAGTATCTACATGTGACCTCCTCTCTGGGGGACGGACAACAGAAAAGTGGGTGAAGGGAGACATCGGAGCGGTCAAGATCCTGCCTTTTCAATTCCTCCATAGGGAGGCATGGTTGACAGTCATGGTCAACCCCAATGGCTGGATTGAACTCACCTGGCCCAGATGGGCCAATCCAGGTGTAATACCCACCTAGGTGTACCACCCCTTCCTGGCCGGAAGTTTGAACCTGAGCATATGTAATGGATGACCCAGTCCCTATGCTAAACCACCTAATAGTATTTGCAAGATGCCAAGCACCGTTCTAAGCTTTTTGTGTATAATAATTCAATTATTCCACTTAACAAGCCTATGTGTGGACTCTATTTGGCCTCCTTTTACAGATGAAAAATCAGTGGCACAGAATGATAAAGTCATGAGCCTAGGACCACACAGTGAGGAGGTGGGAAGGAGAGATTTGGACCCAGGCTGCAGAGCCCATGCCTTGGGTGCCTACAGCTGCCATGTAGGACACAGAAAAGCATGGAGCAGACTCGGCGTAAGATATTAGGGAGTTGGGAGGACTGTAGCATGAATGTATGTGCTATGACTTCATGAGAGTAGCTGCTACTCAGATCCAGAAGAGAATACAAGCCTTTTGCAAAAATTATTTTTGCCAAGAGAGGGTGGAAAACTGCATCTTGTGCGAAATCCCCCCAACCTGCACATGTGCATAGCTATTTCAGAAGGTTCCAAACAATGTGTGCTGTGCGGCAAACCAAACTGAGCTCAGGGGGAGCTGGTCTGTGGGTTATGTTAGCCAGAAAGTGAGCAGTTTGAACTCACCAGCCACCACTCCAAGGGAGAAAGAGGAGGCTTTCTGCTCCTATGGACTTACAGCCTTCGAAGTGGCAGGGAGCATTTCCATGCGTCCTATGATTAGGATCTCAGAGGGTGAGGGTGGAGTTGGTTGAGACCTGTCTTCAGGGCATTTCCCAGAAGGGCTTCCTGCAGTGGCTCTGCCTTCAGGAATGTCTGATGATCTTGAGGGCAGCAAAGTCCTAAACACACTCAGGCAGTGGTTCTCAACCTTCCTAATACAGGTCCTCTTGTTGTGGTGATGTCCCCCTCCCCCAACCATTAAATGATTTTCTTGCTACTTCATCACTGTAATTTTGCTACAGTTATGAATTGGGTGAGCCCTGTGAAAGGGTCATATGACTCCCAAAGGGGTCGCAACCCACAGGTTGAGAACCACTGCACTAAGAGTTCCCCTCCAAGGCAGCCCTAGCAGTGTCTGGTGTGCATAGTTCTGTGAGGTGAGAGAAATGGACTTAGTGTCTGCTTCTGGTGACAGTTGATGTGGGTGGGCTTTCTCCCTATGTCAAATCCCTCTCAAGCCATTTGTCACCACAACAGAGGGAGCCATGCACAAAAAAGCAAGAAGAGGATGCAGCACAGCAGGACAGCAAGCAGAACAAAGATTGAATAAGCACAATTCACTTCAATCATGAATCGGGTGCCCTTGAGATGTGAGGAAGACCCCAGTCTAGTGACATTAGATCAGGTTTAGGGATTGAGTGAAGCGACCCCTCTTGGCTCCCCTCAGCCCCTATTTTGCTTTCCCATTGATCCTGACCCTTGCATCGTGATTGGTCCTTATTCCAGCATGATGGTTGGTTTCATAACCACGGCATATGGGTATGTGTTAGTCGATAGGTTATACAGGCACAGCCTCTGTAATGGGTAAGTGAGGAGGCGATTTGGGCTCGCTCATGCAGACCTCTAGTTGTCCTTGACATGACTGGTAGAATGGATCATGTGAAGTGATTTGAGATCGGCGTTGAGATCTGATAGGTCATGCAGACTTCTAGCTGATCCTGGCAGTACCCTATTTTAAGGAAACAGAATGTTTGGCGTTTAAGTCGTATTTGAGCTTAAATTTTGAGCAATAGGCTGTGGCTCACAGTGAGAGTCTATGTGGAGATCCTACATCCATTTTGAGGGGCCACAGATTCAGCCGCCATTGAGTTCTTTCCTACTCTGACTGGCAGTGGAAAGCTTGTCCCTCAGGCAGTGTGCTTGCGTCCACTCCCCGGGCCACACTCAACGATATACGGTAGTGTGCACATCCCAATGAAGGTCCCGCTCATGCTCTCACAGGCCCTCCTGAAACTCCAGGAATTGATCTGTCTTCAGTCACAATTTTGTGACAAAGTTGTTTGTTTTCTATGTCTTATTTAAGTTTTCAGGAGCCCAGGTGGTAATGCTGGATAGTGTTGGACTATTAAGAGCAAGGTCGCTGGTTCAAAGCCACTAGTCATTCCACAGGAGAAAGATGAGGTTATTGCTTCCTGTAAAGGTAGCAACTTCAGGATCCCTACACAGAGTCACTATGAGTCAGAGTCAGCAGGACAGAATGGGTGTCATTTTATTTAAGTCACTGTGGCTGTGGGTCCTTCCAACACCATTGTGGCCTCATGCGGATGCTCTCCTTCATCCAGAACAGCAGTTTGTGCCTTTTTCTTGTGTAAAACTTAGCAAAGGAGTTCCTAATAAAATATAGTTGGATTGGGAGTCTTTTTCCCCTAAAAACAAAGTAAATACAAAAATAGAAACGAGACTATGGTGCTAATAACCAGTTGGAGAGTTGAGAGAGCTGAACTCTCAATCCTGATAGAAAACCATTGTGACTGAGCACCTGCTCAAGGTCATCCACAGCCTATGAGGTTGAGCCTATGTGTTGGGGTGTAATTGTGTACATAAAGTTAACCATTTCTCTTTCTAAAGATTCTGTCTAAAGCTTACTTTAAATAATAAGTTTTCCCCTGGGCTAGGTAAAGTTCAGCATTCATCATGTTAGGCCAGAGGAGGCAAATCACACCCACTACCCAGGGAGCACTGCTTCCAAAAGCACATTGCCTGTGCCGGGGAAGAGGGGAGGTACCCGGACCAGAAATGCTGACAGAGTGGAACCAGAGAGCTCAGCCCCCAGCTTCCCGAGGGAGCAGCTGTGATGGTTCACTTCTGGATGAATATGTTTAAGCAAAGGCCAAGGGCATGACTTGGGCAGCACGAAAAGCAGATGTGCAGAGGTTGTTCACTGCATTCCAGAAGTTCACACACTCTCCTGAGGCTCCTTGGCTCAATGGCAGGAAGTCATTGGTGGCTTCCACCTTCAATCCCAAAAGGTCACTGCCGTCCAGTGGATTCCAACCACAGTGACCCTATATGGAGTTTTCAAGACTGTAAATTTTCATGGGAGCCAGCAGTCTCATTGTCCCCCCTGGGACAGCGAGCTAACAGCCCGTTTTGCCACCAGGGCTCCTTCCTCTCAAATTCTGGATCCAGTCCCTCCAAATATCCTGCCCTGCCCTTGTCTAGGCTTCTTAAATGCGTTCCACGCTGCTTATGTTAGTCTGGGTGCATTCGAGAAACAAATCCACAGAAACACGTATGTATAAGAGAGTTGTATATAAAGGGTGAGTGCACATCAAGAAAACATGCTCACATGTGCTTATGCACCCGCTTTGTCTTCAGCGATCATGTTGGTGTAGGCTGGTGTGCTTTTTCCATGTGGACTTTGTTGTTTCTTAGCTACATGGCCCCCTGTTTATCTTCCAGCCTTTAAGACCCCAGACGCTATATGCTTTGATAGCCGGGCACCATGGTGCTTAACTACTACACCACCAGGGTTCATTAGCATGTGACTTATCTCCTGTCATTCACACTAGATGCTCAAAATAGCAGGAGACCAGGTTTCTCCTTTGTGGCCACACCAGGTACTGACAGAACCAAGAACAGAGACACAGTTATATATCTTGACTATCATTTGCATATTATATGCCAGGAATCCCTAGGAAGTGTCTTGGAATTGTTCTACTCTGGTTCAAATTTCACACACCCTCCCAGTTTCCATACTGACTCTGCCAAACCCCTAGTAACTGATTTGCACCTCCTATCAACTTGGAGAAAACACCCTAGGCCAGATATAGAAGTGGACATACTTGGTACCCAGAAAAACTGTTCAGTGTTTTGAGGGCGGCTCAGCAAACAAAATGGGCACAGTGATTAAGCATTCAGCTGCTAACACAACGCTCAACTCTGTAGTGGTTCTGCAAGAGAAGGATATGGTAGTTGACCCCCCAAAAGAGTTACAAACTTGGAAACCCTACGGGTATTTGTATAGGGTCGCTATGTGTTCCAATTGAGATGATTGTCATAGGTTGGGTTTGGTTCAACCCGTCTTACTGAGGAGACTCCTTCTTTACACGCGATCAGTTACTTTAGAGGAAAAAGGCATGCCTGTCCCAGAACAATCCAAGGACTGGTAAAGGCAACACCCACAAAGACACTCCCTCTGCCTGCCTAACTCTAAAATGCTGCCCATAAAACACTCTGCCTGGTAATATCTGGGCAGCACACTGGGGAGGTGCAGCAAATGTGTGTTGAATGTATGAGGCCATTTCATAGTTTGGTTGCACGATCAGGGTGTCTGTCATAAAGCCCATCTCTTTGACTCCACCTCTCAGCAGAGATGAACACAAGCTTCCCGTTTTTTTCTCGGCAATGTCCTTGTCAAATAAAAGTTCCTTGTAGATCAGTAACTTGCCACAGAGCAAAAGATATGGGAAGAGGCTCATCTTTCTCCTGGCTATGAAATAGAATGGCAAGCCCCTCCCTTCAACACACACACACACACACTCACGCACACACACACACGCGTACACGCACACCCCTGCCTTACAACTACATTCGGTTGATTAGCAAACAAAGCTCTACAACCCAACTATGTGTTTTTCTTCTCCAGAGGAATGACGGACTTATATACCCTGCATTGTCTTTTTTTAATGGAATTGCCCCAGTTCTCCTCACCTTTCCTTAGATAGTGCAGTGAACTATTAGATGACTGCAGGTATTGAAAACTAGTATTGATTTCCGGTTTGTGTCACCTTTGGCTTTTAGCACCCTCCACTTCTCTAGTAAGCTTTCCATTGCTTTGGGGAAATTTTCTCTCTCTGAATTTATTATGTGAGGGTGGTAGTGTAATAATCAATGTGCCTATGGAGGACTATCCTTCATGACCTAAACTCATTAAGGGGCAGTGCCTGATGGAGCATCAGGTTGGAGGAAGGCCTATTAACAACCTGCATTATACAGATGACACAATTTTGCTGAAAATGAGAAGGACTTGATTCACTTGCTGATGAAGATGAAGGATTGATTAAAGCCTTCAGTTTGGATTATGACTCAATGTAAAGAAAGCCCAGACCCTCACAACTGGACCTATTGATAACATCATGATAAATGGAGGAAAGATCGAAATTGTCAAGGATTTTGTCTTGCTTGAATCCACAATCAATTCTCATGGAAGCAGCAGAGAAGAGAACAAATGACACATTTCACTAGTCAAATCTGCTACACGAGACCTCTTTAAAGTGTTGAAAAGCAAGAGATTACTTTGAGGACTGGGGCGGGTTGACCCAGGCCATGGTATTTTCAACTGTCTCATATTCATGTGAAAGTTGAACACTGAATAAGGAAGACCAAAGAAGAATAGATATATTTGATTAGTAGTGATGTAAAAGAGTAATGAATGTACCATGGACTACCAAAAGAACAAACCCATCTAACTTGGATGAAGTACAGCCAGAATGTTCCTCAGGGCAAGGATAATGAGACTTCGCCTTAACATTGACATGTTGTCCGGAGAGATCAGTCCCTGGAGCAGGACATCGTGTTCTGGAAAGTAGAGGGGCAATGAAAAAGAGGAAAGCCCTCAAAAATGGGATTGACACAGTGGCTGCAACAATGGGCTCAAACTTAAGAACAACTGTGAGAATGGTACAGGACCGGGCAGTGTATGATTATGTTGTATGTATGGTCACAATGAATCCAAACCCTCACTATGACACTGAACAACAACAACAACAACAACCTGACTGAATCCTCTAGGAGGACTCTTGAATGTGAGAAAAATGGAACGAAGCCAGAGGAAGGATTGGAGGATGTCTTAAGTTTCTGTCTTAATCTCCTTAACCAAAAATTACCCAACAAGTCAGTAGCCTTAAAACACTTTTCCCCCTGCTTTGGAGCTTACAGGTTCAAATTTGGGGTGCGACTCTAGGTCAGGGTCCTTCTTTGTGGATACCAGAAAATTCCTTGGCATTCCTCGCTATCTTTCTCCCCGTACTGTGTGTTACTGGGTCTATCCTGGCCTTTAACTCAGAAGTGTTTAGGTTTAGGCTCAAGCCTATTCTCATATGGCCTCATTTTTTTAAACATTTTATTAGGGACTCATACAACTCTTATCACAATCCATACATATACATATATCAATTGTATAAAGCACATCTGTACATTCTTTGCCTTAATCATTTTCTTTTTTTTTTACATTTTATTAGGGGCTCATACAACTCTTATCACAATCCATACATATACATACATCAATTATATAAAGCACATCCGCACATTCCCTGCCCCAATCATTCTCAAAGCATTTGCTCTCCACTTATGCACTTTGCATCAGGTCCTCTTTTTTTTTTCCACTCCTCCCCGCTCCCCCCTCCCTCATGTACCCTTGGTAATTTATACATTGTTATTTTGTCATATCTTGCTCTATCCCGAGTCTCCCTTCCCCCCCTTCTCTGCTGTCCATCTCCCAGGGAGGAGGTCACATGTGGATCCTCGTAATCAGTTCCCCCTTTCCAACCCACTCACCCTCCACTCTCCCAGCATCGCCCCTCACACCTTTGGTCCTGAAGGTATCATCCACCCTGGATTCCCTGTGCCTCCAGCCCCCATATGCACCAGTGTACAACCTCTGCCCTATCCAGCCCTGCAAGGTAGAATTTGGATCATGGTAGTTGGGGGGAGGAAGCATACAGGATCTGGGGGAAAGCTGTGTTCTTCATCGGTACTACCTCGCACCCTGACTGACCCATCTCCTCTTCTAAACCCCTCTATGAAGGGATCTCCAGTGGCCATACGGCCTCATTTATATTACAAAAGAACTCCCTTCTTTTCAAACAGGATCATGTCCACCAAGGTTCAAATTTCTCACATATTTTGAGGGGGCTACAGATCAATCCATAATGGTTCTTTTGGGTAGCTGTAACAACTGGCTACCAATCGAGTGACTTAAACAGCAGGCATTTGTTCTCTCACTTTTCTGAAGGACAAAGGGTTAAAATTAAGGTGTGGGCAAGATTCATTCCTTCTGAGAGCTCTGAAGGAGAATCAAAGTAGCCTCTCTCTGCTTCTGGTCACTGCTGCTAATCCTTGATATTTCTTGGCTTATAGATGCACTGATCCAATCTCTGCCAGTGTCTTCACACGGGGTCTCTGTGTGCCCACTCCCCTTCTTATAAGAACACACCAATCAGTGCATGTAGTATCCATCTGAAATCTAAACCCAGAAAGATGGAGCTCTTGAAATACTTATCTAAGCACATCTGCCAAGACCTCCTCTCCAAGTAAGGCCATAGCCTCAGGTTCCATGTGAACATGAATGGGTGTGTGTGAATGTGATTTAATGTACTACAGAGGGCACGCTTTGGCCTCAGGAGGAGTGTTTCGCCATTACCTGCTTCACAGCCCTGAGATTGCCCAGGCATTTGCCACATTTTCTTGTCTTCCCAACATTTATCCACCATTAGGCCTTTTTCCCTAAGTTAGTCAAGCGTCAGTTTCTGTCACTTGTGATCATGACCCTCCCTCCCGCCCAGGTCACAAATTTAAAGTGACACAGGCAATTTCTTTAATGGGCACTATGTTATCCTGACTAGCAAGCATTGCTAAGGAGGGAGGATGAATCAGGGAGAACCCGCTTGCTTCATCTAGCTTCGGGGCAGTCCACAGAGGATTGATCCCTGAGCCACTAACGAATTTTGCAACTGTCACAGAACAATGCAAATAAGTAAGATCCACATCTGCTGAACACCATCATGAGGTCAAACTGTGTGTAAATAAATGCCTGTTTCAAAGAGTGAGTAAATCCTATGGTAAGGAGTGACAGGGCTTTGTTGGCATAAACCCAGCAAGGCATTATGGGTCGGATATTAATGAACTCATGCTCCTGGGCCTCACAGAGCCCCAGCTCAACTGCTTCAGCTTGTTGACAAACTGAACTCAGGGTACCCGGAGAGAGCACTACCATTTTGATGAACAAGGTTGGTTGGGGATGATGCTTCCTAACTTGCATTTTAATATAAATTTGATGATTCATCTGAGCAATGTGGAAAGAGCATTCAGATAAAAGAGAGGGACAAACATCAAGTGACCAGAGGATGAAACTTCTTTCTAATCTGTGCCCACTGGAATTGCTTCTTGGGAAGGTATTTTTTGGGGGTGTGGGGTTGTTCCCCTACCCTGCTCCAAGCCTTCCTCCTCATGCCCACCCCCACCCCAGCATACATCCTACTGGGAGAATGTCTCTGAATAATGAAGTTTTAATAAATGAAGCTTTAATGAGCCTGATAGTCTGCCTAAGACCCCTTCAAACTGTAGTCTTTCATTTGTATTCTTCCATCCTTTCTGAAGAAATGAACCTGATGGCAGGTAGTATGTTTCCTTTCCAGGATGAGCTGATAGAGCCTCTCGCTGCTGCAGTGGGAGGTGAAACATTAAAAGGCCCTCTGTGGCCATGAGACATGCCCACTCTCCAAGAGACACTGGGCAGGTTTTCTGAAGCACCTCAGAATTGACTAGTGGCCCTGGTCCACCCATCTCAACCAACCCAGTCTTCATTTGCACTGCATGCCCTCTCTGAGCTCCAACTGCATGCTTCATTTGAGGATGACAAAGCCTCTATTGTCTGAGAAGATGCGCAGACATATGAACTAATCAATGCTCCCCCTGTCCCCGGGGAGTGTGAAATTCTCCCATCATGACCCACCAGCTTCCCTGGAAATTCCTTTCTTAACTCAGGCACTTAATATCAATGGTGTCTCTGCTTCCTTTCTTCTTGCACACCCCCCAGGCATTAACTGTCATCCTTCCTCTCCCTAAAATATACTTTGAATCTATTCACTTCATGCCATCCCTACTGCCCCAAGGTGTGTCTTGCATTGACTATGAAACTAGATTCTGTATCCATTTTCCAGGGCTGTCAAAACAAAGCATCGTAAATCAGGTGGCTTTTAAGAACAGTCCACCACCTGTCTATCAGTTCGTGGTGCAGTGGTAGCTAGAGTGCTGCTGTGAAATTGGAAGCTGTGCCACCGATATGACAAACCCCAGAAGGGTCAGCAATGATGGGCAGGCTTCAGTGGAACCTCGAGCCCTGTGGTGCTCAACCTTCCTTTAATACAATTCCTCATGTTGTGGTGACCCCCAAGCATAAAATCATTTTCCTTGCTACTTCATAACTGTAATGTTGCTACTGCCATGAATCGGGTGACTCGTGTTAAAAGGTCGCTGGACCCCAAAAGGGGTCACAACCCACAGATTGAGAACCACTGCTCTAGCCTAAGGCAGACTAGGAAGAAAGACCTGGTGATCTACTTCCAAATATTAACAAATGAAAGCCTATGGGTCACAAAAAAATATGGTCCTATAGAGTGCTGGAAGATGAGCCACTGACCTGCAAACAACAGCTACAAAAATAGACTCAAACACACCAACAAAGGCCTGCTGAACTCCAAAGCCCTAACAAACCCACTGCCCTCAAGTCCATGTCAACTCATAGCGGCCCTATAGGACAGGGGCGAACTGTGTATTAGTCTGGGTATGCTAGAGGAAAATCGAGGGAGACTCATGTGTATGAGAGAGAGTTGGTGGTTTTTAAAAATCATTTCCCTATTATTTAATCATTATATTAGGGATTTATACAACTCTTATCACAATCCATCCATCCATCCATTATAAAGCACATTTATACATTCATTGCCCTCATCATTGTCAAAACATTTGCTCTCCACATAAGCCCCTGGCACCTGCTCCTCATTTTTCTCCTCCCTCCCCACTCCCCCCTCCTTATGAACCCTTGATAATTTTATTGGGGGCTCATACAACTCTTATCACAGTCATTCCATCCATCCATCCATCCATCCATCCATCCATCCATCCACCCATTGTGTGTCAAGTACATTTGTACATGTGTTGCCCTCATCCTTCTCAAAACATTTGCTTTCTACTTGAGCCCTTCGTATCAGCTCCTCATTTCCCCACTTCCATCCTCCTCCCCCTCCCTCATAAATACTTGGTAATATATAAATTATTTTGTCATATCTTACACGTCAAACATCTCACTTCCCCCACTTTTCTGTTGTCCGTCCCCCAGGGCAGAGATTTTATGTAGATCCTTGTAATCGATTCACCCTTTCTACCCCACCTTCCCTCCACCCTCCTGGTATTGCCACTCTCACCACTGGTCCTGAAGGGATCATCTGTCATGGATTCCCTGTGTTTCCAGCTCCTTTCTGTACCAGAGTACATGTTCTGGTCTAATTCTACCTTATAAATCCAGAGAGAGAGTTTTATATCAAACAGTAATTGTACATTAAGCAAACGTCCCAGCCCAGTGCACATCAAATCCATAAGTCTGGTATTAGCCCATATGTCTGATACCAATCTATAAATTCCTTTTCAGACCCATAAAACATGTGCAGTGATGCTGAATGCAGGATAATCACAGGCCAATGGGTGGAAAGTCTTGTGGATCCAGTGGCATTGTAAGCATCTCAGTGCTGGCTGCGATCTCTCTGAGGCTTCTTTGGCTTCAGAGGTCTGGTCGCATCCATTTGGCTTGCCTTCTGCAATGTCTCCCAAGGAGTAGCAGAGAGAGAGAGAGAGAGAGAGAGAGAGAGAGAGAGGTGTCTTCCACCTCCAAGGAGGAAGTACCAGATTTCTCAGAGTTCTCAGAAGGAGGCTATGCCCACATAAAAATCTCACTGACTATCTCCAGATTTGCAGCCTAAACTCCACGCCTACACTCCTAATCCTTAACTTGACACAAGATTAGGTGACTACCACAGGCTCCTAATCCATTACAAGCCCAGTTATTTTTTCCCTGCATACCGACACCAATCCAATACCCAAAGCTTTACACAATGGGTGGAGATCTACTTCTAAAACATGAATATAGAAAAATCGCTTTTGCTTGAAGGCTCTCAAGGAAATGCTCACTGAAAACTCCATTCCTATTATCTCACCACCCCCAAATTAGTCTTCTTCTGGGCTTTCAGTCACACCAAGATCTCTCCTGCCCCAAGGCCTTTACATGCACTGTCACCTCTTCCAAGCCCTGAAGTGCCAAGTTCAAAGTTCCAGTTAATCTCCCTGATCCTGAATTTTAAGAACTGTGTGTGTGGGAGGGAAGGGGTTGGGCTGTTTGTTGAACTGCTGGGTTTTGGAGCCATTTGTCATGCAACCTCATTTTGTCAATGACTGGTTAATTAATGCAGCATTCATTTGCCCTTCTTCCACTCACAGCACATGGCTTGTATCTTTGGGATCACTCTTCCACCATGCTCCATCTCCATGCTTCTGCTGGCATTGACCCAATCTGCCAGCTCCAGGCCTGGCTAGTCAGGGCATGACTTTCCTCTGTCCAAAGGGACTGGGTCAGACTCAGTATGAGACTCATGCTAGGTTAATGATATCTAACCCTAAAAAATGCCCCAGAAACAATTTCCTCATTGCCAATGAGTCCATTTTGAATCATAGAAGGTCCCTGTGGGGTTTCTCAGACTGTAAATATTTATGTGAGCAGAAAGTTCCATCTTTTTCCCTATGAGGTAGCTGGTAGGGTAGCACTGCCAACCTTGCAGTTAGCAATCCAATGCTTACCTGGTAGTACCACCAATGATTAGAAAGGAAAAGAGCCTCTCTCTAATAGAATTCCTGAGCTTCTAGATAAAACTACAGCTGTCATCAGGAAGCCTGCGTGAAACTCAAAAGGAAACAGCTCTGAAAGGAAAAGGTTCAAACTCTGATGGTATCAACTGAGTGCCAGAACCCAGCTATTCCTGATGCTCTGTCTCCAGACTTACAAATTCCATAAACCTACCCATTAATTCCTTCTCCTGCTCCTTCCCTTCTCACGCCCCAAGGTACTTTGACTTAGCTTTGAAGGCACTCACAACTTCACGGGTTCTGCCTTGCACAGGTGTCTGCTTGCTTCCAGTTCAGTCCTGACATTGTCCCTATCTTTAGCCATGTTAGGCTTGCGTCCTAGAGCTTTCCTTTGCTTGTCTCCCTATTGCTCTTGTCCTATGAAGTCTGTGGCTTTATCTTTAAGTCTAAGTCCTGCCCTTTCGCTTTCGTAGAAATCTGTCTCTGTATCTTGGCTCATGGCAGGTTGTGTCCTTCAAAGATGACTGTCCTAATGTTGCACATCGCACATTCTCTTGTTACAAGATGAGTTTGTGTTCATTTTTCCAGAAACAGGGCCTGCTTTCCCTCTTCCTTGCATCTTGGCAAGCCTTTGACTATGGCAGAAGTGTTGCTCTGTGACTTCCACCTGGTCGTATTGGGTTGTTCACCATTGGGACCCTGTCAGGATGTTGCAAGGAAGACCAAGCCAAATGAAAATGTCACATATAGGGTTCTTCTTGAGCTCCAACCAATAGAAGTATCAGTCGTGTGAGGGAGTGAGTCTTAAGAGAGCTGCAGCCTCTGTCCTTTGAGCTACCCCAGCTAATGCTTGATGAAGGCAAAACTAGTGTCCTCACTGAGCTCTGCCCAGATTGCAGATTTGTGAGCAAAATTGATATCATCATTACTTTAAGATGTTATTTGTGGGGATACTTTCTGTTAGCAGCAGATTATCAGAATACTGCCTAATCAGACTGCATTGCCAGTTTTACTCTCTTTCTCTCCATATATAGATATAGATATCCTCCACTCATCTGTCAGTTGGTTGTACTATAATGGTTTGTGTATTGTTATGGTGCTGGAAGCTCTGTTCCCAGAATTTCAAATACCAGCAGGATTGCCCATGGTGGACAGGTTTCAGTGAAGCTTCTAGACTAAGACAGACAAGGAAGAGAGGCCTGCTAGTCCACTTCCAAAAATTACTGAAAGAAAACCTTATGGATCACAAGAGAACACTGACTGACTAATGTGTTTTGGACACACTATCAGTGGACAATTGCTAGAGGAAGACTTCATATTTGATGAAATAGAGGGACATGGAAGATCCTTATTGAGGCAGATTGACCTAATCGCTGCAACAATGGACTTCAACATTCAGGAATGTGTGACAATGGTGCAAGATCAGACAGCACTCCATTCCATTTCATATAAGGTCTCCATGGATCACAGTAGACTTGATGGCACTCTCTATATGTTTGTCTTCAGTGACTTCCCAGAGGGCTGCTCTGCCTGGCAGCCTCTATTCTTCATGCTTCCAAATGGGGAGCACAACAGGTCCATAGTCACTGATATTCCCCTCAATCCCCAGGTCAAGTAAGGAGGCATGAAACTAACTATGTTGTTCTCTTTGCCTTGTCTCTCTTCCTTTTCCCCTCCTCCAACAGGGCTAGAGGGGGTAAATACTTACCTTGCAGTCTAGAAGAGAATTTCTTCCACACCAAAATCTTCTCCTTCCTCAAAAGGCACATACATGCTTTTCGCCTTGTTTTGAATTAAAATGGCAGATGGGATGGTAGGAAAGAAAATGAACAAGTCTAACAGAATGGCCAAACAGATTTACCTTCCACATAAGAATGTAAATAACTCCTCAATCTTGTTATAGAGTTATGATATGATGAGCTCCATCAAAGCAGAGTAGAACACCACGGAGGTCAGACCAGAAAGACCATATTGAGTTGATTTTGTATGAGAGATTCTAGTTGCTAATTATACTTTTCATAACAGACAGATGGCAGGTATAGAAGCCCAGACTTAAAATGTCTTTATCTAATTGCCTGCCTAAATATATATTTGCAATATGGTCCTCAAAGGGAATACTTTCTTTACCTTAAATTCCATTTCTTTTTCCCCTTTTTTATGTAATTTTATTGAAGTATCATTGATGTACAATAAACCATAGTGTGTTTTGCTCTTTGAGGTTTTTAAAAAGAATCATTTTATTGGGGGCTCCTACAACTCTTATCACAATCTATACATACATCCACTGCGTACATTTGTTGCCATCATCATTCTCAAAACATTTGCTTTCTACTTGAGCCCTTGGTAGTAGCTCCTCATTTCCCCTCCTTCCCCCTTCCCCTCCCTCATGGACCCTTGATAATTTATAAATTATTATTCTGTCCTATCTTACACTGTCCGACATCTACCTTCACCCACTTTTTTGTTGTCCCTCCCTCATGGAGGAGGTTATATGTAGATCCTTGTAATCAGATCCCTCTTTCTACCCCACCTTTCCTCCATCCTCCTGTTATTGCTACTCTCAGCACTGGTCCTGAAGGGGTCATCTGTCCTGGTTTCCCTGTGTTTCCAGTTCCTATATGGACCAGTGTATATTCTCTGGTCTAGCCAGGTTTGTAAGGTAGAATTGGGATCATGATAGTGGGCGCGGTAGCATTTAGGAATGAGAGGAAAGTTATATGTTTCATCGTTGCTACACTGCATCCTGACTGGCTCATCTCCTCCCAGCGACCCTTCTGTAAGGGGTTGTCCAGTTGCCTACAGATAGATCTTGGATCCCCTAACTGTACCCCCCCTCATTCACAATGATATGATTTTTTTGTTCTTTGATGCCTGATACCTGATCCCTTCTACATCTTGTGATCACACAGGCTGGTGTGCTTCTTTCATGTGCGCTTTATTGCTTCTGAGTTAGATGGCCACTTGTGAACCTTCTAGTCTTTAAAACCCTAGACTCTTTATCTTTTGATAGCTAGGCTCCATAAACTTTCTTCACCACATTTGTTTATACACCCACTTTTTGTCTTGAGTGATTGTGTCGGGAAGGTGACCATCATGGAATACCAGTTCCTTAAATTCCATATCTATAGGCTTAAGTCTTACCCACAGGAAACCTATTTTTATTTTATCCCTGGAACAAAATCTTGCAATAATTTTCTCTTTTTGGGCAAGTCCATCCTCAATCACTTATCCTTTAACATTTACAAGAATTTATCTGTAACCAACCCCATTTACATAGTCTCATTCATGCTATTTCCACAATAATTGCTAATAACCCTATTTTTTAAAATCGGCAGAAAGCATCAGCATCAATATCCCATTGCCACTGGGTTGATTTCAACTCAGTGGTACCCTATAGGACAGAATAGTATTGCCTCATAGGTTTCCAAGGCTGAAAAAAAATATCTTCATTGTGAGTTGGGTGAAGGTTTACAGAATACATCTGTTTTCCATTTGACAGTACACACATATTTTGCTTCATGATATTGACTGCAATCCGCTCAACGTAATATCACTTATCGCACTTCCTCCTTGTATTTCCTGTTTCCATTCCCCCTTCTTTCCTGACCCTTCTGAACTTTATCTTTGAATAAATTATATCGTTTTGATTCAAAGAGTTGATTAGTGTTACTTTTTACCTTATAGATCTACCTATTGTTTGGCTGAAGATTGAGCCAAGGGAGTGAGTTCAGTTCCAGATCTGAAGGTGCCTAAGGACAACAGTCTTGTGGGTTCCAAGAATCTCTCTCTGAGCAATACCACTGAACATTTAAAATAAGTTTAAACTTTGTTGCACATATTTCTCCTATTCTATCCCAAAATTCCAAAGCAAACTCATTATCATTGTGTTGAAGCTGACTCATAGAGACCCTACAAGATAGAATAGAACTTCACCCTTTGATTTTCCAAGGCTTATATCTTTACCAGAGCAGACAAACTCCTATTTCTCACATGGACCAACTGATAGGTTAGAACCACTTTCCTTGTGGTTAGGAGATCAATGAGGAGTCCACTCTGCCATTAGAGCTCGTTAAGAATGCGATCCAGCATCCCCTAATGCCATCCCTCTCAGATCAGTTGGTAGTGGTAATCAATGTAAATCTTAAGGGGGTCAGACTGCCACATCGTAACTCTTCCTTGGGGAAGATGGTGGGTTTGAACTGCTGATTGATTAGCCCTTAAGTGCTTAATTACTGCCTCACCAGGGTTCTCCTTAACATCAAAACAGTGGACACTTATTGGTTTATCTTACTGGTCTCTGTTCCCTAAAAATTGCACTTCATCCACAGGGTTTTCTTCCACAACACACAGCTGCTAGTGTTTTTGGTTTGTTTTTCCACATGACTTCACCTTCCTGGTCAAAGCTGATTTGTCCAGGGCTAAACACACAATGAAAACATAGCCATATTTGCACACTACAAAATTTGAAGTGAGACAGCAAGCTATTTGTTGAGTTTTTTGAATGACTGAAGTCTATAAGGAAGTGTTATGATACAGGAAACAGTGAGTTTTGATGTCCAGGATCTATGCTGGGGACCCAGTTGGCACTCCGAATGACTATTCAAAGTGATGGTATGAATTCTCCTCTTCCATGACCTACACATATAATAGCTATAACCACTAAGTCCATGATTTGACAAATGTCTTGTGTGATTGAGTTTGGGTTCCCCATAGGATTAGATCCTGAGACAAAGGTTTTAATTAAGCCATTTTCTGGGGAGATATCAATAAGGAAATGGGAAATAGAAAAGAGAAAGAAGGCAGCCAATGAAAAGTACATTATCAAACAATTTAAAATTGTGAGCAACTGGAGGTTAATCTTACTGGAGACACTGTAGAAAATCCACTAGTTATTCTGCCCAGAATGTGAGGGAGTGTGGCTATTTGTCCAACAACTCCTATGGGTCATTGGTTAAGGGTTACTCCAGGAAGCAAGAATTAACTCCATAACCTCCTAAGCCATGCATGCTCAGGTACAGTGGTCTACAGAAACTAGAGAAAGCAAGAAGAGAGATGTGCTGGCCATTCGGAATTAGGCTAGTATGCCAAGTTGTCAGACATGTCAGGTTCTTGAACTATCATAACTTGAAAGTCATCATGATCCTGTGAGATATACCACTGGTATTTCAAACACAAGCATAGTTACCTGTGGTGGAAAATTTTCAGAAAAGCTTACAAGCTAAATAGACTAGAAAGAATAACCTGCCAATCTACATCTGAAAAAAATAGTGGTGTTTGTGGAGCACATTGATAGCAGTGGAATATTGTTTCATATAGTGCAGGATGATGAACCCCTCAAGTTGGAAGACACTCAAAATATAATTGGGGAAGAGCTGTCTCCTCAAAGTAGAGTTGACCTTAGTGATATAAAGTTTTCAGGACCTATATTTGTTGATGTGGCAATGACTCAAAATGAGAAGAAACAGCAGTACTGCAATAATCACTAACAAGAAGATGGGATGCATGAAATATGGATCTAGAAAAATTGGAAGCCATGAAAATATGGAACACATAAAGATCAAACACTCTAGGTGTTATTGAACTGAAATAGACTGGTATTGGCCATTTTGAATGTCACAATAATATGGTATACATACCAGAGTAACAAATTTGAAAGGAATGGATGACTTTCATGTTAAAAATGAGAATGTTTCAACATCGATTCCAATGTTCACCATTGTTAGGTGTAGGATATATTACACCTACAAGGATGAATAATTAATAAAGTTATTATTCAAATTTACACACCAACCACTAATGCTAACAATAAAACCTGGCAATCTACATTTAAAAATTCAGCCCTTGAAAACCTCATGGGGCACAGTTCTACCCTGAATCATATGGGGTAACTGTAAATCAGAATCAATTCAGTGGCAACTGGTTTGGTATTTTTGGTGTTAATATAAGAAAAATGAAGCTTTTGTGATTAGACCACTAGTGTCGGTTTGTTTTTTCCCATGTAGCCAGATGCAATTTGGACTGATAGAGAAATAATTAAAAGAATGTAGAGTTAAGTAAGCGTAATGATTATGGAACTAATCATTTAGCAATGGGCTGCTAACCACAAGGTCAGTAGTTCAAATGCACCAGTCACTCAGGGGGAGAAAAGTGAAGCTCTCTGCTTCTGTAAAGATTTACAGTCTTGGAAGCCCTATATGGGGTTGCTATAAGTTGTAATCAACTTGATAGCATTGTATTTGTTTGAGTTTGGTGACTAGTATGTAAGCTTTGAGGGGGTAGTAATAGATACTTTGAATACTATTCTTAGCACTATAGGTATTATGTCTTTTGCAAATGGATAAACGAACAAAGGTGATATTCATTTTGTGTTTTCTGTAGTTTGCCTTATTCTTCCAAGAAGATTGCTCAAGTGTTAAGACCCAGTCTTCTCTGGCATACTTGAATAAAAGAATAACTGATAGACACAGACTTGAACCCTGGCCTGTGTGATCTTGGGTGTGTCACTGTTTTTCAATCCATTTCTCATCTGTGAACTGGGGATTACACACGTAGCCCACAGGGTTGTTTTGGAGATTCAGAGTAATGTGTGTGTCTTGGATTGAGTGCCCTTGCATACCGAGCTTATTCCTCAGGCCTGGGTGCAGGGAGTCTATTTGAGATCTGATGGCAGGGAGTGGGAATAGGAAAGCAGACGCAAGACTGAGTTAGGGGGAGAAGCAATCACAATGGGAACGGGGTGTTGAGGCTTTTAATTTAGGATACAGGGGCTTGATTCCCCCAGGACTTCTGAGCAACATGGGTTCTGTCCTAGAATTGTCTACCAGAAACAGGAGGCTGGGCTCTTCTTCGCCTGTAGTGGTGTTGAGCATTCCTCCTAGTAAGGTGACCTCTCCTACCTTCCTGGGTTTGGCTTTCCATGCCTTTGAAAAGGCTTCGAGGCAGAAGGACATGGAGAGCTGCGTGCTGCACAGTTGTGATAAGACACCATTTCAGCAGGAGCCTGCACTTACATAGAGCCGTTCGTCACTGCTATGATGGATATCAGGAGGAGCCCTGGAAGTGCAGTGGTTACAAGTTGGTTTGCTAACTTCAAGGTCAGCAGTTCAAAACTACTAGCTCCAAGGAAGAAAGATGGGGTTTTCTACTCCAATAAAGAGTTGTAGTGTTTGAAACTCGCAGGGGGCAATTGTACACTGCCCCACAGGATCGCTATGAGTCGGTATTGACTGGAAGGCAGTGAGATGGTGTCAGAGATGGGTCAAAGGAATGTGGCATGGCAACCCTAAGAATCTGCTACAGAACCATAAAGTGCCTGGGATAGATGAGTTTATTGTGCTTGACCTTTTAAAACCATCAAACGGGCAACAGTTAGAAAGACAAACATACCAAGTGTCATTGGAGATCCGGGGAAAGCAGAGAAACACTGCTAATGATGCAGGTTTGCTGCACAGCAATCTGGCAGAGCTTAGTGAAAGCCCATTGAATGGACCCTAGGACCTAGTGAGCCCCTCCTGGGCGTACAACCAAAGAAGCGCAATCACTGAGTTGACTTTCATTCCTCATGACCCTATCAAACAAAGCTGAATGGTCCCATGATGTTTTCAAGGCTTCTATTGGGAAGTAGACAGCCATGCCTTTATCCCACAGTGTGTGGAAGACGGCTTCAAACTACTGACCTTTGGGTTAGCAGCCAAGCACTTAATATCTCCCCCATCAAAGCTCTCTCCTGGATGGATAAAAACAAACAAAACCCCAGTTGATACTTCCTCATTAGCAACCCTACAAGGCACAGTAGAATTGCTGCTATAGGTTTACAAAACTAAATTCTTACGACAGCAGACAGCCTCTCTTTGCTCCATGGAATAGCTGGTGGGTTGGAACTGCTCACCTTGGGGTTAGCAGCCCAACGCATAATTCCTGGGTATGTAGGCCAAGCTATTTATCCAATTCACAGGGCCCTTGGGGCATTTTTAAAAGAATGGTCACCACGCTGATACCTGCAGTAGAGAAGAGTTGGAGCCGAATTGGATGCCAATCAACAGACAACTGAAGAAGGAAAAAAAAGAAAGATGATGATTGCTCATGACCAAGTGGCACGCAGCAGCACATGCAATTGATATGCAGCATGGCAATAACTCTTAATGACATTGCAAGGAGTTGAAAAGGTCAGAAACTGAATGAGATTTATATTGCAGTACCATTCATGGAAGCTGAAAGCCCATTCACCAAGCAGCATGGTCTAGTGCACATGGCAGCATGGTCTAGTGCACATGGCTGTATGCCTATAAGGACACACACACACACCAAGCACCCAGCAGGGGGTACTTGTCTGAAGAGGGGAATGGAAGTGATGTGAATGTGGAAAAGGAGGGACAAAACACAAGCAGGGCCTGACATTGATCAGGGTTCACTGTGTGCTATAAAGTAGGCATGATTAATCACTTCCCTGTACCAGAAGGCTGAGCTAGATTTTTAAAGCAAATCGAGTGCCTGGAACACAATGGTTGTTAGCTGCTGTTGAGTCAGCCTCCAGTCCAACTCACTGTGACAACCAGCTCCCAGTGACTCCATGGGCAATATTCTCCCTGGTCCTGCACCATCTCTTTGGTTGTGCATCAGATTGTGATTCACAGGGGTTTTCGTTAATTGGTTTTCAGAAGTAGAATACCAGGCTCTTCTTCATCGCTCATCTTAGTCTGGACACATCACAGAAACAGGTTCAGTCTCATAGCCGCACCCAACCAAGCTTCCCCATTCCAGTATCATAGCAACACAGAAATCAGTTCAGTACCACAGCAATAACCAAGCATCCCCCTGACAAATGAGTGTTGGATGCACATGAGTTGCATTGTCTTGGACTCAAACCCAGATCTCCCACATGGAAAAGGAGAATTCTACAACTGAACCACAATTTACCCTCAGAATATAATAAGTATCCAGTAAATGGTTATTAAGAATGTGGCTGCCAGGAAAATCCACCAATTTCCTGCCAAGGCTTAACACTAATATCTTCCCCCACACACTAGAAGGCTGCAGAGGAATGACTTTCTCCATGCCAGCCCTGGTATCTAGACAAGGGACCCTAACACTGAACCACTGAGCCCCAGCAGGCTGGGGAGCAATGTCAAATTGGATGAGGGACAATCCTGGTTGAGTTAGTTCCCCTAAGCTCCTAGGGCAGTTTAGCATGTCCACAGCTGTGTTCTGAATAGCCATGCGATTACCACCGAGAGAAATTCTACATGCTTTCACACCCCATGCTAGTCGTTGCAGCCATCGTTGAGTACAGTTCATGCTCATCACTATCTAGAACTCACGGTGACGCTGTGGGTGAGCCATTGGGCAGGTAACCTCAAGGTTGGCAGTTCAAAGGCACCAGTTGTTCTCTGAGAGGAAGGTGAGATGATCTGCTCCTGTCAAGATTTAGCCTGAGGAATTTTATATAGGGTCACAGTGAGTCAGGATCAACTCAATGGTGTGGGTTTGGTTTATTAGACCCACCATCAGATCATATTTAATGTATTTATTAACATGTATATTTGCCACAAATCCAATGTCTTATTTTTATCACTGCATTTCAATACAATTTGTGCCTTTGTGATTCTGTATTTCATTGGAGGTATTTGGAAATATTATTCTGGGGAGTGGGCAGGTGTTCCATAGCCTTTCCTAAATGCCAAAAGGATCCATGGGGTTGCAATGGTTAAGACCCTCTGATAGAGTTTATCAAAGAGCCCTGGAGGCACAATGGTTAAGTGCTCAGCTGCTACCCAAAAGGTTGAAGGTTTGAACCCACCAGTGGCTCTGTTCTTGGAAGAAAAACCAGGCAACTCATTCTTGTAAAGATTACAGCATAGAAAAGCCTAGAGCAGTGGTTCTCAAACTTCCTAATGCCACAACCCTTTCATACAGTTCCTCATGTTGTGGTGACCTCCACAACCATAAAATTATTCTCATTGCTGCTTCATAACTGTAATTTTGTTACAGTCACCCTGTGCAAGGGTCCCACAGGTTGAGAACCATTGGTCTAGAGAGCTCGGCACTGATGCATTGAGTCACTATGAGTTGGACTGGACTAGAAGGTTCCTAACAAAAACACCAACAATCGTTTTTTACCATGACCTTTTTAACTCAAAAAGATTAATAAGCAAATTCACAAATGAGAACATCCAGTTGCCCCTCCAAACTGGAGAAGCATGAGTTAAATGGTGACCCTGACCCCACGGTGTCCTCCAGCTGGTGCCATGCTGCCTTTATTCCTTCTGCCTCTCAGTTCTGTGGAGAAGAAGGGGAAAGGGAGGGAAAGAAAAAGAAAGAAATGAAAAGATAATTTTCCCAGCTTCTTCACATCACTGAATTGAACTTTACTTTTAATAAAAGTATTATGAAATGGAAATGGTGCTTTCACTATTTTGCTTTCAGGTGATATTCAGAGACATGGTGCTGGTAATTATTTGAGCCGGGGAGGTTAGTGTGCAGATTTTCTGAATATGGTTGAGCCACATGCCCCCTTCCAGGCCTAGCATTTCCCTGGGCTATGAGAAGTTATAGACAGTCTACCCTCTTCTTCCTCTGACTTCGCTGCAAACCATGGACACACTGGTTCTGACTTGACCTGGCTCCAGTACAGAAAAAAATATCCTCCTTGCATAATTGTAGTGCTTGAATTGGAAGGCACCCAGATACAAATCTCTCTTCTGGTGGCATAATGGGTTATGTGTTGGGCTATTAACTGCAAGGTCAGCAGTTGGAATTCACCAGTCGCTCCTTTGGAGAAAGATGAGGCTTTCTTCTCCCATAAAGAGTTATAACCTTAGATGAGTATAAAAACTCAAAATGCATTGGCAGAGATTCCACAGAGAATAAGCCTCCATTAAATCCCCTGGGACCATTCACCAGGGATGGGATTAAACCCTGCTCAACATCAGTACATCAGAAAGTGTATTGTTGCAGATATGATTAGGTTAAAAATTAACATCTTATCATTTGTCTTTACTCTTAACACGTTTTTCATTTGTTCTTTTTTTAATTTTCTGCTTTCCTTTTTATTGAAAAATTAACTAATGTCACTAAACAAGTAGAGAATTTGTTAAATGAAAATCTAATCGGTTATGTAAATTTTCACTGAAAACATAACACAATTTTATTTTTACAATGAGTTATAGCCTTGGAAACCCAGGAGGCCGCAGTATTTTCTCTCGATAGGATTGTTATGCACCCAATGGCAATGAGTGTTGTTGGATTTTGTTTCTTTATTGTTTTCTGTAGCTATGGTGGGGTATAGGGGTTATGTGTTGGGCTGCTAAACGCAATGTCTGAAATGGCAAATTTGAAATCCCAAGCCACTCCAAGGGAGAAAGATGAGGCTTTCTACTCCCCTAAAGAGTTCCAGTCTCAGAGCAGCCAGTCCACAAAGAGAACAACATGGCTGGCCCCACTATGAGACAAGATGCCCCTCAGTTACCAAGGGTGATACAGGGGACAGCACTGGAGACACAGTGTGCGAATTGCACCTAACCTGATTCCACCACACCGAGGCAAAGTGTGGTGGAGTGCAGTGGAACAGCAAGGGAATGGAGTGGCAAGGTCCCCAGGGAATGCTGAAAGTGGACTTTGGGGCCAGGTTGTGGTGCCTCAACAGACTAGATTGGAAAACACTCCTAAGGTCCAACAAATGATCCTTGAACTAACTACAAGCTCTTCTTTCTTGATGTGTTTTGTTTTGTTCTTTGTCAGTGGTTAGTTTTTGTTGCTTTGTTGTCTGGTTGTATACTGTTGCTTTGTTTTCCTCTGTCTTGTTTTCGTGCATGTTAGTGTCTCCACAGGTCTGTCTAAATAAGAGAGGCTGGATGAACTATCTGGAGGAAAAACAACAGGACCGACAGTTCCGGGGGCACTTGGGATAGGGGGAGGTGCGGGAGGTAAGGAAGTGGTGTTAACAAACACAGGGACAAGGGAACAACATGGGACTCGAAATGGTAGTGAGGGGGAAGTGGCAGGCCTGGTAGGGAATGATCAAGGGTAAGGTTACGTAAAGAAGAGGTATAGCTGTAACCCAGGTGGGGACGGAGCATGGTAGTGGGACAGGAGGAAAGTCAAGGGAGATGGAGGAAAGAGCTAGGAGTCAAAGTGCATTTATAGAGGTCTAGACAAAGACATGTGCATGCAAATATATATATGGATGGGGAAATAGATCTATGTGTCTATATTTATAGGTTTAGTATTAAGGTGGCGGCAGGACCTTGGGCCTTAACTCAAGCACTACCTCAATGCATGAATACTTTCTTTTATTAAATTGGCACTCTACAATGCTCATCCTCCAGACACAACTGCTGAAGCCAAAGCTGGTGAACAAGTAAATGTGGTGAAGAAAGCTGATGGTGCCCGGCTATCAAAAGAGATAGTGTATGGGATCTTAAAGACTTGAAGATAAACAAGAGGCCATCTAGCTCAGAAGCAACAAAGCCCACATGGAAGAGCACACCAGCCTGTGTGATCACGAGGTCCCGAAGGGATCAGTTATCAGGCATCAAAAAACAAAAAAATCACAGCATTGGCTGCACACCTCCATGATACGATTGCCAAAGACAAACTTGTGCATAAGCAAATGTGGCGAAGAATGCTGACGGTGCCCGGCTATCAAAAGAGATAGTGTCTGGGGTCTTAAAGGCTTGAAGGTGAACAAGCGGCCATCTAGCTCAGAAGCAAAAAAGCCCACATGGAAGAAGCACACCAGCCTGTGCGATCACAAGGTGCCAAAGGGACCAGGTATAAGGCATTATGAAAAATATATGGTATATGATATATATATATACACATAATAGTGAATGAAGGGGGAAGTGCAGAGTGGAGACCCAAAGCCCATTTGCTGGCCACTGGAGATCCCCTCACAGAGGGGTTTAGGAGAGGAGATGGGTCAGTCAGTGTGCGATGTAGTACCAATGAAAAACACAGCTTTCCCCCAGATCCTGGATGCTTCCTCCCCCCAACTACCATGCTCCGTATTCTACCTTGCAGGACTGGATAGGGCAGAGGTTGTACACTGGTACATATAGGAGCTGGAGGCACAGGGAATCCAGGGTGGATGATACCTTCAGGACCAGGAGTGTGAGGGGCGATACTGGGAGAGTAGAGGGTGAGTGGGTTGGAAACGGGGAACAGATTACAAGGATCCACATGTAACCTCCTCCCTGGGAGACAGACGGCAGAGAAGGGGGGGGAGGGAGACTCCGGATAGGGCAAGATATGACAAAATAACAATCTGTGGATTATCAAGGACTCATTAGGGAGTGGGGAGCGGGAGAGAGGGTAAAAAAAAGAGGACCAGATGCAAAGGGCTTAAGTGGAGAGCAAATGCTTTGAGAGTGATTAGGGCAAAGAATGTATGGATATGCTTTATACAATTGATGTATGTATATGTATGGATTGTAATAAGAGTTGTATGAGCCCCTAATAAAATGTTAAAAAAAAAAAAAGATTTCCAGTCAGAGAAACTCTCAGGTGCAGTTCTACCCTATCCTATAGATTTGCCATGAGTCGGCATCAACTGGATGGCAGGAAGGACACATAACGATTCAGACCTGGGCTTAGTTTGGGTTCTCACTGAAGCAGACCCTGGCCAAAGATTTAAAGGCAATGAGCTTATTTAGGAAACTCTGAGCATGCAGGTAATGATGTGGCATTGTGAGCCAGTGGAGGGAAGGCCACCGATAACAAATAGATTGTGAATCCAATTACAAACCTGGGAACCTGCTGCTTAATCAATTAGGAAGTCTCCAGGGGTAGGTGTAGCACACGCCTCTCAGAGTTTTGCCATCCAAGGAGTGAGGGGCCTGGTCAGGGCTGTTCCCAGGGGCATATGTTCCTCAGCACATTCAGCCAGCACCAGCAAAGGGACCTTCAGAGCTGGCCCTTGGTGACTGAGGCGAGTACACGGAATCAGGAATTTGGGAATAAAGAGGAGGAGCACCGGGAATGTCTGCTACAGATTGGAGACTGGAAAGTCAACTCGGTCCTCCTCAAGGGGACAGGCGCTCCCCTCTCTGGATCTCACTTTTAACATCGATACACAAAGGTCGATTCTGTGAGGGTCACAGACTGGGGACTCCCATGGCCAAATGAGGACCTGTGTGGACTCTGGTTGGCCTGCTTATTCACTGCCATCTAGAAGATTCCAACTCACAGTGACCCTGTAAGACCGAGCGGAACTGCCCCTGTGGGTTTCTGAGGCTGAAATTCTATATGGACTAGAAGGTCTCATCTCTGCACAGCCCCCCACCCTATCCCCCACCCCCCGCTCCCCCAGTGTGACTGGTGGTTTCAAACTACTGACCTTCTAGTTAGCTGCCCAACACATAACCCACTGTGCCATCAGGGCTCTTTGACCTACTTGGCTTCTATCCAATGTTATTGAATCGCCTTTGAAAAAATCAGGAGGTTTTTAAGAAAACAGGAATTTTGACTTTCTCTAGAAAAATCGATCTGGCATCACTGGAACCTAAACTAGAGGATCCACAATTCCACGTGGCTCTGGGAATCTCAACATTTCTTCCTCCTGCTCAAAGTAAAATGGTTTAAGGGGACCTTTCACAGCTGGTGGGCTGGTCTCCTTTCTAGAAAGTTGCCTCTGTAAAGAAAATGCATCTTTCTTCCCTTTTACCTAGTTGGGGGTGGTGAGGGTAGCAGGAGCCATTGGGTTAAGAAAAAACAGTCCAGGTAGCTTCAGTCTGCCCTGCCAGGGCTTTAGAGGCCAAGCCTTTTTTGCTCCAGCTGACTGGCCTGCTGTTTCCAGGGCAGCCCCACCATCTGTTCCCAGATGCAGGGAGGGAGCCGACTTTCGTTCATCACACCTGCCCCAAACTCAGGCCCAGAACTACTGTCTAAACACAGAACAACTTTTGTCTGTGGCCAAATGTGGGACCCCAAATTTCTTCCCTCTTTCCCGATACTCCTTCAGTGACTTGATGACCTGGGCCAGGCTGAGATGAATTAGCTTGCTCCTCACAGCTGGCTGCTGGGTTCCAGTCAACTCCCAGAGGCCACTGGCTGTGCCCATCAGTAGAAGTGGGAGTTGAGAACCCTCAGCTCTTGGCTGAGCAGCTCTGTCAGTCTGTAGCTGTTGACTGTAGCTGCTTCTGACAGCCAGTCTAGCTGGTGCTTTAAGTCATTTCAGTCGCTCCACCTCAGCTGTGATTAGTCTAGTCTCTGTAGCCTCAGAGGGAGGGGAAAACAAAACACCTCAATGACTTTGAATCAGAGTGGGTTATCCTCTTTTAAAAGGCAGAAAGTCTGAATTGGAGGATATTTTGGGGGGGGTGTCCCTTTTATGCATTTCACATTTATGAAATAAGAACTAACAGTATTTGTTCCAGTAAGTGGATCAGAACCACCTAAGGGCCCACTCCTCCCACCAGGCCACGCCTCACTAAAAATAGAGGTCCATCACTTGTCTGGCATTTTGTGGTACTGTGGTGACTTTTGTTTTGTGAGATACTGGGAGCTATGTGATTGGCATTTCATATACCAGCAGGGTCACCCAAAGAGCTTCCAGACAAAGAACAGACAATGAAGAAGGAATTGGCTACCTGCATGGGAAGAATGAGCCATTGAAAACCCTATGGATAGCAGCAATACTGTCAGTTACTAGACCCCCCATGAACAACAGAAGAACATTGTCAGAACGTGTGCCAGAAGATGAGCTCTTCAACTTGGAAAGTACTCAAAATACTGGCTGAGGAAGAGGAAGAGCTGACTTTTCATAGGTAAGTCGACCATAATGATGCAAATCGAGTATAGCCATCAGGACCTTCATTTGCTGATGGGGCACAACTCAAAATGAGGAGAAACAGTTCAAATCGTCATTAATAATTGAAACTTGGGATGTATGAAATATGAATCTAGGGACATTGGAAGTCATTAAAAATGAAATGGAATACATAAAGATTGATATTGTAAGCATTAGTTAGCTGAAATGGACTGATATTGACCATTTTGAAACAGAAAATCTTATGGTTTACTCTGCTGGAAATGACACAATCAAGAGAAACAACATTGCATTCATCATCAAAAGGACATTTTAAGATCTATTTTAATGTACAATGTTATCTTTGCTAGGATGCTATCTAGCTCCCTTCAAGGAGAACCAATCAATACAACTATTGTTCAAATTTATGCACCAACCACCCAAAGCCGGTGATGCAGAAATTGAATAATTCTACCACCATATTCAGTCCCAAATTTGTCAGACTTGCTATCAAAATGCTATTGGAATGCAAAAGTTGAAAACAAAGAGGAAGGATCAGTAGTTGAAAAATATGGTCTTGGTGATAGAAACCAAGCTGGAGATCGCATGACAGAGTTTGCAAGACCAATAAATTGCTGCTAGCACATACTATATTTTCCAACTTCTGTTCTTTCCTCTTTGGTTCCAACATTTGCACTCCAATCACAAATAATTACCAATTTATCTTGATTGTATGTTAGAATTTTGCATGATTAATGATTTCTTCAAACATTTGATCAACAACAAAAAAGGTGACCATAAATGTGGACTTCTCCAGATGGAATACACGGAAATCAAATTGACTACACCTGTGGGAAGAGACAATAAAAGAAGCTCAATATCAGCAACTGAAACCAGTCCAGGGACTGATTGTGGAACAGATCAGCAATTGTTCATATGTGAGCTCAAGTTGAAGTTCAAGAAAATGCAAACAAGTACACGAGAGTCAATATACAACCTTGATAATAACCCACCAAATTTTGAGAACATCTCTGAATAAAACACAGTGTCATTTAAAAAAATGGAAATAAAGAAAAGATACAAGTGCATGTCAGAAGAGACTCTGAAACTTACTCTTAATCAGAGAGTAGCTAAGGCAAATGGAAGAAATGATGAAGTAAAGAGCTAAATAGAAAATTTCAAAGGACAACTCGAGAATACAAAGTAAAATATTATCACAAAATGTGCAAAGGCCTAGAGTTAGAAAACCAAAGCAGATCATATTCAGCATATCTTAAACTGAAAGAACTGAAGAAAAATGTCAAGACTCGAGGTGCAATATTAAAAAATTCTATGGGCAAAATATTGAATGATGAAGGAAACATCTGAGGAAGATGGAAACAATATGGAGTCACTGTATCAAAAAGAATAGACCAACATTCAACCATTTCAGGAGGTAACATATGAGCAAGAACCAATGGTCAGGAAAGAAGAAATTCAAGATGCATGGAAAGCACTAGCCCAAAACAAAATGCCAGGAATTGCTGGAATATCTATTGAAATGTTTCCACAAGCTGATAAAGCACTGGCAGCACTCACACATCTATGTCAGGAAATTTGGAATACAGCTACTTGGCTAACAGACTGGAAGAGATCCATATGTGTATACATACCAAAGAAGGGAGACCAACCGAATGGTCAAATTATGTAACACTATCATTGGCATCACATGTGAGTCAAATTGTACTGAAGCTAATACAACAACAGTTGCATTAATTCATTGACAGAAAGTTACCATATTCAGCATTCAAGAGCCATCGTGGCACAGTGGTTACAGGTTGGATTGCAAACCCCAAGGTCAGAAGTTCAAAACCACCAGTCACTCCGTGGAAGAAAGGCAAGGTTTTCTACTCCCATAATGAGTTACAGTCTCAGAAACTCACAGGGGCAGTTAGTTCTACCCTATACTATAGGGTCAGGATGAGTTGTCATCAACTACAAGGCAGTGAGTTTGGTTTCCCAGAGATTTAAGCCAGATTCAGAAGAGGATGTGGAACAAAGGATATCAGACATCAGATGGATCTTGCCTGAAAGCAGTGAATACCCAAAAGATGTTTACTTATGTTTTATTAACACCCAAGGTATCTGACTGTGTGGATCATAACAAAACATGGATAGTTTTGAGAAGGGAATTCCAGAACACTTTGTCTTGCTCATGTGAAACTTGTACATGGATTAAGAAGCAGTAGCACAAATAGAACAAGGGTAGATTGCATGGTTTAAGAATCAAGAAAGGTGTGCATCCAGGTTGCACCCACTTATTATACTTTTTCAATCTGTATGGTGAGCAAATAATCAGAGAAGCCAAATTATATGAAGAAGAACACAGAATCAGATTTGGAGGAAATATTATTAACAACTTGCTATATGCAGACGACACAGTTTGGCTTGGTGACAAGGATGGGGGACTTGAAGCACTTGCTGGTGAAGATCAAGGATTGCAGCCTTCAATGTGGGATACAACTCAACACAAAGAAAACCAAAATACTCACAACTGAACCAATAGGTAACATGATGATAAATCGAGAAAAACTTGAAGTTGTCAAGGATTTTGTCTTGTCTGGATCCACAAGCAATGCTCCTGGAAGCAGCAGTCAAGAGATGAAAAGATACATTGCACTGGGTAGATCTGCTGCATAAGAGCTCTTTAGAATGTTGAAAAGTTAGGATGTTACTTTAAGCAGGAAGTGCACCTGGTCCAAACCATGGTATTTTCATTGGCCTCATCTGCATGTGAAAAGCTTGCCATTGAGTGAAGAAGACCCAGGTAAACTATGAATTTGAACCATGGTACTGGCAAAGAATATTGACAGTACCATGGACTGCCAAAAGAACAAACAAAATCTGTCTTGGAAGTATGGCCAGAATTCTCATTAGAAGTAAGGATGGTGAGACTTTGGACATGTTGTCAGTGGAGACCAGTCCCTGGAGAGGCATCATGCTTAGAAAAATGGAAGGGCTGTGAAAAAAGTTTGAAGGACCTTGAAGAGCTGGATTGACACAGTGACTACAACAAGAGGACTGAGCATAGGAACACTTGGGTGGATGGAGGAGGAGCTGTTATTGTTACATTCTGCTGTGAATAGGTTTGCCATGGACCAGAACCAACTGGATGGCAAACTAACAACAACAACAACAACAACAACAACAGGGAGAGACATTAAAAAGCCAAACTCACTGCCATTGAGTTGACCTTGATTCAGAGCAACCCGTGAGTTTCCCGAGAGTGTAACTTTTCACAGGAGGGGAAAGCCTGTTTAACCTACTACTTAGCAGCCCAGCCCATCACCAGGGCTCCACAAGGATAGAGAGAAGCACTGTTAGGGCTGGATAGGGCAGAGGCTGTACACTGGTATATATGAGGGCTGGAGGTACAGGGAATCCAGGGTGGAAGATACCTTCAGGACCAAGGGTGTGAGGGGCGATGCAGGGAGAGTGGAGGGTGAGTGGGCTGGAAAGGGGGAACTGATTACAAGGATCCACATGTGACCTCTTCCCTGGGAGAGGGACAGCAGAGAACCGGGGAAGGGAGACTCTGGATAGGGCAAGATATGACAAAATAACGATGTATAAATTACCAAGGGCACATGAGGGAGGGGGGAAAGGGGAGGGAGGGGGAAAAAAGAGGACCTGATGCAAAGGGCTTAAGTGGAGAGCAAATGCTTTGAGAATGATTGGGGTAGGGAATGTATGGATGTGCTTTATACAATTGATGTATGAATATGTATGGATTGTGATAAGAGTTGTATGAGTCCCTAATAAAATGTAAAAAAAGAAAAGAGGAGAAAAAAATGATTAGGGCAAAGACTGTACAGATGTGCTTTATACAATAGATGTATGTATATGTATGAACTGTGATAAGAGTTGTATAAGCCCCTAATAAATTGTTTAAAAAAGTGATCCTCAATTCTATCTGAATCCTTGCCAGAGCTGCAAGTTGCCTTAATAAACACGAGCAAAAAAGTACCTCTGGCAGCAGACCGCTCAGGTTCAAATCCAGGCTCTCTAACTTATTGACTATGTGACCTTGGGCAAACCTGGACCTCTCTGTGCTTCCAAAGACTCACTTTCCAGAAGGGAAGTCATAAGCCAACTTTTCTTATTCCTCACTGGGTTGCTTTGAAGATGAAATGAGACATCTGTCTAAAAATGCTTCTGACCATCCCATGGTTCTCAGAGCTCCACAAATGCTATGGATTATTGTTATTAGATTATGAATGATTTTTTCCAAGGGTAGTGCAAAGATTAACATCAGTGCTACTTCTCTCTGACAAAACATAAATCCAAATTTCTAAATAGCAGGGTCTGAATGGATGCGCTGTTAACAGCATCTTGCTTTTCTCCCATCACTTGTCACAGTAAATCTGATAAGAAATGCTGGGCTAGGGCCTGCAGCCAAGCCCCTCACTGGCAGCGTGCAGGACCTCAGGTTGTTGGCAGGCCAAGGGGCATCACAATGGCAAGAGGAGACTCCACAAAGGGCCCCTGCTTCCTCCACCACGCCCCCCTTCCCCACATTCAGGGTGAAATGTCAAAATACAATTTTTTTGTCACCTGGAGAAATAATGAGCCCCCTTTCCCGTTGCCTTGGCATCATCAGAGCGCAACAGTCACGTGGGGTAATCACTGTCTCAGTGTTAATGCTGCTCAGTTCAAACATTTACACAGGCCCTGGGGAAATGAAACCCGTGCTTTCTACCTAGGTGGAGTTTGAGGCGATACAGCCCATTTGCTTCTGCTGAAGAGGCTACCTCAGAAAAACAGGAAATAAAAACATAGAGGGTGCCATTGACATTAGGTTTCTCGTTTTCTTCCTTTCTTCCCTACCTTCCTTTCTTCTTCTTGCCCTTCTCTTTCTCTTTTCTTCCTTCCCTCCCTTTGCTCACGTCTTCCTGCCTGCCTTCACCTTCCATCTTCCCTCCCGCACTCCTCCATTTCTTCATCGCTCCTCTCTCCCCACCCCCACCTTTCTCCTTTACTTCCCTGCCTTTTCCCTTCAGCCTCCCAGTCTCCCTCCTTCACTCTCTCCCTTTCCTCCTTCCTTTCCCCACCTTGTTTTGATCCAGTGATTTGTACTCCTTTCTTCCTCTCATCCCACCCCTCCCCATTGCTGGAGAAACATCAGTTCCTTGTGGCGCTGGTTTCTTGGCGCCAGACCCTGTTCTTTGGGTGTTCACAAGTCTGCGTCCTGTGTGCAAACATAAGACAGACATATGATCAGGGTTGGACAGAAGATGGGATTTGACAGGTGTTCTGCATCCCAAATGTTCAGGAGGCAAAGGTAAAGTCAGGCTCCTGCCTTTAAGGTTATCTCTCCCATTGTAACTGCATCCCACAAAGGCTCCTGCCTCCTGGCCACATGAGGCCTGCTGCCTGCCTTCCTCTAACTCCTGGGGAATTGGGGCAGCAGTGGCAAGAACAACAAAAATCCCCAGGAGTTGACAAGAAGGGAGGCTGCCTTGCTCGAGAGACGGCCCCCTCACCCACCTGCATGTTGTTGAGATGCAGGTTCTCATCCCTGTGGCTGGGCAAGAAACGCCTCCTCTCCAAACGCAGTGGCTTCAAACAAGGACCATCATCGTGTGGTTGCTGGGAGGCCACTGGGTCGTGCTTGGAGTCTCCCATGAGTTGGCAGTCACATGGGAGCTGGGGCAGGGGCCTCTGGTGACTCCAGTGCCTACACGTGCACTCAGAGGGCTGGCAGCTGAAGCTGGCCGTTATCTGGGTGCTTAGCTAGGTTGTTGGTTGGAGTGTCTCCACGTGGCCTTTCCAGGTGGCTCAGGCTTCTTTCAGCATAGTGTTCGGGTGCTGAGAAGTGTCCTGAGAGGTAGCACGTGGAGGCTAGACATTCTAAGGGTGAGCACTCAAGAAGAAGTCTTTGAAGGGATTTTTCAGAAGCCGTGAAGCACTTTGGGGGAGGAAAGGGGGTTGCCCAAACTAGATGTCACAGTATCATCTTCTCCATAATCTATTGGTCACAGAGGTCATGAAACATCCCAATTTAAGGGGAAAGGACATAGACTCTACCTTCCTATAGGTAGCCTGTCAAGGAATTTGGGGGTCACATACGAAGACTGGGAGACCCTGGGTGGCACAAATGGTTAAGGACTCAACGTATCAAGAGGTGGGCAGTTGCACCCCTCAGAACAAATAACTAATGGCCTGCTTCTAGAAGCCCACAGGCTTGAGAATCCTGTGATTTGTAGTTTCTCCCTGGCACCCAGGGGGTCCTCGGGAGCCAGAACCAACATAACAGCAACGGGTTGGGTTTTTGTTGGTTTTGTTTGGGCTAATATTAAAATGACTAGTATGAAATGATATATGTATTGTGTTTAACTCTCAGGACTCTGATTATGCTGAAGTTGAACAAAACCGTCTGCCTCTTCTATGAACGCCAGCCGATGGAGGCAAAGGGTGAGGGTCTAGAGGAAGAATGAATGTCAAATTCCCGTCCTCATGTTTCAGCTGTCCTTAAAGGGCACAGGGGATAAACCAGATGTCTTTGATATGATTTTAGCCTAATGACGTGCTAGTATGATGATGAGCAGCCTGAAAAGTGGTTTTAACTAATGTGATCCAATATTTGAAAAGTTGACGATTTCACATCGAATTTTATATTCTCAGCATCTCAGTTACAAACAGAAAATCAGGCCTTAAAATCCTTGCATTTCCCCAAGGCAACAACAGTCTGGAGCTAGAATTTGAATGTCCCCTGTGGATGAGCTGACACGTGCCTGTTAACCACAGTCCCCATCTATCCCTATTGCCCCCAACACAGAGGTTGGCTACAAGTATCCTTTATCTATATGGCTAAAAAGGTTAGTTGGTTTGGATTGGGTTGCTAGTTTTTCCTGTTTTGTTTTTGCTTACTTTTGATTTTGGGGGGGCTAGGAAATGGTGTGTATTTTGGTACCATGTCTTCCAAAGCGAGAAAATAAAACCCAGTAAGCCAAGAAGGTCAAACAGTCTAGATTAATGATGAAAGGAGGAGCCCTGTTGGTGAAGTAGATTATGTGTTGGACTTCTAACGGCAAGATCAGAAGTTCGAAACTCCCCCCACCCCCACTCCACAAGAGAAAGATGAGATTTTCTACTCCTATAAAGATTTACAGCCTTGGAAACCCACAGGAGCAGTTCTATACTCTGTCCAAAGGGTTGCTATATGTCAGAATTGATTCCAGGGTAGTGAGATTTTCTTGATTGACATAAATAATTTTTGGTGAGTATTGAAAAAACCAGTCAATATTATTTTTAATACACATCAAAGAAGGTCCACATTAATTGTTCACACAACCCTGCCACCTTCTTTCTTTATTCCCTTGCCTCCCACTCTCCTTTCTTCCTCCCTATGGTCTTTTATCTCATTCGTTTTCTTTCAAGGGTTAGCCTAGGAGTGGGAAAGTCTGACTAATTCTTAACCAAAAGACTAAATTGGTTTTATTGTTGGTGTTATTACTTGGGTTAATTATTTTTCTTTTCTCTTCTTCTATTGGTTTGTGTCATGTAACCCAGAAAATGGGAAACATTTGGAACATCAAAACACTATCCTTTCTCAGTAGACTACAAGCATTAAAGGCAACAGAGATAAATACTCCAATAATAACAATAACATACAAGGATAGCTAAAGAGATAAATAGATAGATAGAAAAACCACAATATCTTAGCAGTTGTGGGAAGGAGAATGGGATTAGCCCCATGAATAAATATAGGTTTGCCAGAGAATAGTTCTATATACATATTAGCATATACTACAAATATGCCCATGAATATAATAGTGCATCCAGGAGGCATAGTTATGAAAATGTCTTAGCTATAACAAAACCCCTTGAGGGAGCGTGTCCTAAATATCGGGGATCAGGAACGTAGCTCTGAGAGACCTCAAGATCAATTGGTACAAACTAGCTCGCAAAGACAATGTTCTGTATCCATCAGGGAAGTGACTGGGGTCTTCAAAAGCTAGTGAGTAGCAAACTAAAAGTCAGTTCTTGGTCTCACCCTATGTGTTGGACAGGGTTCTCTAGAGAGACAAAACCATATTGCTAGTAATTATATATAAATATATCTATAAAGCTAGATATACAATACAAGAAATGAACCACTAAATTATATACAGATAGATAACACAAGAAACTAACAGTTAAATTATAAAACAGTGAGACACTAGCAGTCCTTTAAGGCTTGAGAGCCGCCAGTTGCCAGTCCCTTTCTGTAGAGAGAGCTGGGCTATATATACCCAGGCAGCAAACAGCAAGGCAAGTCACCAACTGTCACCAACTGTCGGTCCCCAGCTCCAGAGACGAACATTCCAATCCTGTGGGATTAAATGGACCTCAACTTACAGCAACACAGTCCACAAACTAGGCATCCCACAGGCAGTGTACCCCTTTAAATTGAGGCACAGAACAAGCAAGGCGAGGCTCACGAAGCCATTTATCCCTCTGCCCTTCGATTAATCCTACTTGTGTTTATCGGCCAGGCTGGCACAATAAACTATTGCACCCTGTCTGGAGCAAATAACAGTGAAGAAAATCAAGATGCCTGGCAACAATTAGTCCAAATCAGTAATGGACTATGCGTACCTCAGCCTCTATGATGCTAAGGTCAGAAGAACTAAATGGTGCCTGCCTATCACAAACAGCTGCTCTGAAAGGGATCATGGTACATGATGCTAGATAGAGTGGGGAGTAATGTGTAAGAAAACTGAAAGTCATACTACTACTACCAATAGTAATAATAATAATGATAAAAGATGAGGTTTATTGGTTAGATAAACTAGTGAGATCCCCACTACTATGGTCCTTCATCACCCTTCAGGTCTGGAACTGAATTCAACCCCCTGAAAAATAAACAGGTTTATAAAGTGAACCTTATGAGAATCAAAGATTGCAGCCCTCAGTATGGATTACAACTCAATGTCAAGAAGACACACATGCTCACAACTTGATCAATAGGTACCATGATAAATAGAGAAGTTTGTTGTTGTTGTTTTATTTGTTGTTATTTGTTGAAGTTGTCACGGATTTTTGTCTTGATGAGGTCTATAATCAATGCTCTTGGAAGCTGCAATCATGAGATCAAATGACGCATTGCATATGGATACATTTGGTGCACAATACGTCTGTAGAGTGCTAAAAAGCAAGGATGTTACTTTGAGGACTAAGGTGCACCTTACCCAAGCCATAGTAATTTAAATTGCTTCATAAGTATGTGAAAGTCAGACATTGAATAAGGAAGGCTGAAGAAGAATTGATATGTTTGAATTGTGGTGCTGGTGAAGAATATTGAAAGTAACATGGACTGCCAAGGGAAGAAACAGATCTGTCTTAGAAGAAGTATGGTCAGAGGGCTCCTTAAAGGGAAGGATGGTGAGACTTCCTCTCACATACTTTGGTCATGTTATTAAGAGAGACTAGTCCCTGGAGAAGGACATCATGCCAGGTGAAGTAGAGGGACAGTGAATGAGAGGAAGCCCCTTAAGGAGATGGATTGACAGTGACTGAAACAAGGGGCTCAAGCTTGGGAACAATTAGGAGAATTATTCAGGGCTAGGTAGTGTTTCTGAATGTTTGGCATAGGGTCAATGTGGGTTGCAACTGGCTCAATGGCACCTGATAAGAACAACTACACCAAAATGAATCATAGCACTGAGGAGCACACATTCCTCAGAACCATCAACCATTCAAAAGCAAATAGGCAGTATTTGCCCAAGGCCAAATTCAAATGGCAGGCAAGGTTAGGGGAGAAGGGTGGATTAAAACAGGAAGCAGAGTTTCAATGGCATGAGTGATATTACATTGCAGGAGATTGTCATCAATGTCACATAACAAAACGTATATAAATTGTTACATGCAAAGCTGATTTTCTCTGTAAATCTTAACCCACCTTACAATAAAAAGTTTCTTTTTTTAAAAAAAAAGACACCATCGTTCATATAATAGACACAGCCAAAGATCTCCTGGACAATCCTAAAATGATCTCCCAAATGATTTGGGTAGTTAGCCCTCCCCAGGGAGTTCTACCCATTGAACCGCTGGGCGGTTATGGCTGCAATTATATTTCAGGCCAGAAGAGGCAGCAGAGGCCTGGTTGTTCAAATGCTGCAAAACTACCAGACAATGGGCAGTTTCTTTCCACGGACGACTAGCGGCTCTGTCATATCCATGTCTGGTGTTCAACACTTGGCGACAGAATCCAGCCCGCTGGGTTTGGGTGGGGTCTGTTTCTCACCCATGCTTGGCTTGGGATTGTTCTATGGCATCCACAAAGTGGAGTCCTCTCCTTTCTGATGTCCCGAGAAAGCTGTTTTCTCCTTTTTCTCTCTCTGGCCCTCTTCCCAAGAACCCTGGGGTTCACTCTGCTTTCCTCTGGTTGATGTTTCTCAGGCAGTTACTTGACCTTGGTTCATCTACTGCAGGTGACCATTTGCAAGGAAATGTACCGTCCTTGGATGGTATTGTTCATGAGCTAGGCTGCGAACTACGGGTTAAAGGTTTGAGTTCACCCAGAGGTGCCTTCCAAGAAGGGCCTGGTGATATGCCTCTGGAAAAAAAACCCACCCCAGCCATGGAAAATTCTAGGGACTGGACTTCTCTAACACACTTGGGCTCTCCATGAGTCCGAGTTGACTCAATGGCAATTGGTTGCTGGTGTCTGTCAGAGCCCCCATTAAAATGTGTTCTTTTTTCGATAACAACATAAACTCACTGCCATGGAGTCAATTTTGACTCAGTATAGAACACCCCCTGCGGGTTCCTCGCTTGCTATTCTTTAAGGAAACAGAAAGCCTTTGCTTTCCCCTGCAGAGTGGCTTGTGGTTTCAACTACTGACTTTGAGGTTAGCAGGCACCATAGCACCATGATTCCTAAGGATGCTGATAGAAAGGGAGAACCTTGTGGAATGTAATTTAAAATTCTTTAATTATCTAGACTTACTTAACTGGAAGAGTCCCAGAGACTATGACCCTGAGTTACTCTTCAAACCTTGAATTGAAACTGTCCCCTGAAGTCATCTTTAAACTAAATAACAATTTAGCTCTTAAAGGATTGCATCCTTGAGTATTGCAGTCTTTAAAAAATCAGCACAAAACTAAATGGGTTACAGATAATTCAAAATATATGTGAGAGGGTTGTGGCAGAGAGATTAAGTAAAAAGAAAGGAAACACCTAGAATAGAAAGAACAAGAATGTTAATTCAATATGAAGAGTGTGACCAATGTCACTGAACATTGTGTCCAGAAAGGGTTGAAATGGAACAGATTTTGCTTTGTATGTTTTCACATATCAAAATTAAATATTAGTAGAAAAAAAGAGAGACTCGCATCTGTTTGAGGCAGACTACCAAATACTGGGTTATATATAATGCTAAGTATTGAATATTATCCCATTTTCATATGGCAAGTATGGAAAGCCAAGGATGGAGTGAGGCATTCACAGGGGAGATGGCATTTGAATGATCCGGGAATATGGCTAAGAAGATGCTCATTCCCGAGTGTTTCCACTGGGTTCGCAAACACATCAGCAAATGAATGTCAAATAACCCGTCTCACCGTCTAACTCAGAGCTGTGCAACCAAACTCTCTTCTATGATGAAAATGTTCCAGAGCAGTGATCCTCAACCTGTGGGTCGCGACCCCCATGGGGGGGGAGGGGTCGAACAATGCTTTCACAGGTGTCATCCGATTCATCACAGTAGCAATATTATAGTTATGAAGTAGCAACAAAAATAATTTTATAGTTGGGGGTAGCACCACACATGAGGAACTATATGAAAGTGTCACAACATTAGGAAGGTTGAAAACCACTGTTCTAAAGGCATGACATCCAATCTGGTAGCTACTACATTTTATCAGGAAAGACCAGTCCATGGAAAGGGACATCATGCTCGGTAAAACTGAAGGTCCACAAGAAAAGAGACTGACCATCAAGGAGATGGGCTGACACCATGGCTGCAACAATGGACTCCAACCTAACAACCATGGCAAGATTTGGCACAAGATCAGGCAGTGTCCTCAAAGTAACATCCTTGATCTTCAGTCTTTTTAAAAGATCTGTTGTAGCACTTTTAGCCAATGCAGCGTGTCATTTGATGTCTTGACTAATGCTTCCTTGAGCATTGATCTGGCTTAGGGTTTAAAAATTCCCCTTGGCTTCTCAATCATACAGGAGGCCCACACAGTGATCATCTTTCCTCACTACAGAGTGTCATGCCCCACTCACATTGGTCTCCTTGCTGTTCCAGGAAGAAGCTTGGAGAACCCAATCACAAGGCCTTTTGCACTGACTGTCTCCTACCTGGAACACTTTCCCCACCGCCAGATGGCCACTCCTGTGTCTTCCTGCCTTATTCAAGTTCTGCACTGTCAATGAGATCTTCCTTGGCTGCGATGCACTACTTGCCCCAAGTTTCCCATCCAGCTCAGTTTAGTGAGAAAAATCTCACTGCTACCTGCAGGGGTGGGAGCCTCGGCACTGGCATCTCACAGAATGGAGCATAATCAGAACAGAAATGAGGCCCTACCTCTCATGCTAAAAGGCTGCTAACTGCAAGGTCTAAACCACCACACAACCAGCCACTTCTCAGGAGAAAGGCTGAAAGTTAGTCTCAGAAACCTACAGGGGAAGTTCTACCCTGTCTTATAGGGTCATTATGAATCAGTATCAACTCTATGGCAGTAAATTTGCATTTGGGGGGGCGCGTTCTAAGGAGCTCTGGGTCACATACCCTGATCAATCCAACTGGCAGCTGCATCAGCTGGCTAAGGCTTCAAAAGACTGAGTAGGTAACCCAGAGCTCATTGCTGTTGGCAGAAACTTGTGGGGGGTCAGAAGGACTTGAGGTGATGGTGTCCTTCTCAGTGGCCCCAGATAATCTTCTCCCCGGTCTGGGCATCAGCATCTTCTTTGCAAAATGGGATGATTGCATTAGAGAACCACTAAACTCCTACATACCTGAGCAACCAGGAAGCAATTGTGAATCCTGGAGAGGAGCAAAGACTATGCTGGTGGCTCTGCAAATCTTGGGAAGCCTGGATCCGATGTGGCTGGAACTGTCCACTGCGAGGCACCAAGAATCCCGAGAGCTGTGGTTCAGGTCTCCCCCTTGCCTGTGTACCATGGAAGATTTAATAAATGTTCTCCTCATGCTACCTTTAGGATCCTTGGTGGCAAAGTGGCAAAATACCTTCACGTTGGCCTGCTAACTGCAGGGTTGGCAGTTCAAACGCACCTGCTGCATTCCTGTAGAAAGGGCAGCTTTCAACTCCCACAAAGAATTGTTGTTTCAGAAATCCACAAGGACAGTTGTATCCTGTAACTATGAGTCAGAACTGGCACAATAGCAGTGCGTGAGTGAGCTTTAAACTACATTTGAGACTGGGGTCTATTTTGAATTCCCCTACCTGTCCATTGGGTGTCATGGGAAGAAAGTAGATAGGAGAAAAAAGGGTAGGAGGCAGTGAGGGAGGAGGGTAGAATGTACTGGAGTAACATATTCTGGCAGAAAATTGTGTGTATGTGTGTGTGCGTGTTCTATTGTAATTCACACAGAGTATGGGTGGGGGAGGGAACTGAAAAAGTAATTATCCATGAAAAAGAAAATTTTTTTTCTTTGGTGATTTTCCTTTTGTTGAGCTAAGGGATGGAGAATGTACTGCATAGGCGTGACCAGCCACTAGACCGGTGTGCTGTTAACACACCCTCCTGCCTTTGCATACAGGGGGCCTCTCTGTAAACAGAAGTGACTTGTGACTTCTGATTTCCTGGGGCTCTAAAGAGAACCCGAGAATAGAAGTTTTAAATCGTGAACAAAGGGGAGACAAAGGGTTAATGAGAGGACAGAAGTTTGAAGTTTCATTGGATGAACACAGCGCCAGCATCCAACAAACATGCCAAAGGCTGAACTCTGCCCGGAAGTAATGAATGAACACTGCCTTTAGCCCGAGTCCTCACTCTCCCCGTCTCCTGCACTCCAAGCCAGCCTCACTAAGAGTAGTCAAAGGTGACATGATGGTCCTTTCATCTCTCTCTGACCCCTCACACTGCCTTCACCTCTATCCATGTTGCTTCATCCTTCCCCCTTCTCCTTCTTCCTCTTTGAAAGATCTAATTCACACTAACTGGTAAAAGTCAGTTAGCACACAAGAGAGGCGACATCTCCTTTCTCAGCCTATACTGCAGAAAAGGAAACTCGGGCTTGTGCTCATTTGCCCAAATGGCAAAGGTCCCATCAGGGGCAGGGCCATGATGTGAAAATTCAAGCAAGCAGCCCCAGAGCCAGAGCTCCCAACCCTCATCCACTGCAGTTCACGTTCATGGGGTGAAGTGGTGAAACGGTAACCAGAAACTGAGAGTCAATGTAGATACCCAAGGCTAACTTGCCAGGGCACTCACTCACTGCCATTGAGTCAATGCTGACTCATAACAACCCTATAGGACAGGGTAGAATTCCCCTGTGAGTTACTGAGGATGTATCTCTTTATAGGAATAGAAAGCCCCATCTTTCCCTTGTGGCGTGGCTAGTGGTTTTAAACTGTTGCACAAAGCATAACCATGACACCATCAGGACCCCAAAACATGCCAGGGCAATCAATGGTTCTGTGAGATCTCTCAGGATAGAGATATACCTTGCTCCTTGGCTACACACGAGAAAGCATTCACCTCCAAGCCTAGTTTGTGATCCAAGTGAGTTTTATGAGAATTAGAAGAAGTTTCAGGTTTATAAAGGCACCTGCAGGGCTCTTCAGAAATGTGCTTCTCCTTAGAAGCTTCCCTGAAAGTCACGAGGTCTGCTCTCTGCTCCTGCCTTTTAAATTACTCCAAGAGGTGGGGCGTGCTGGTGACCCTGGTGAACTCATTGGCTGAACTGAATTCACCTGGCCTTGGTGGGCCAATTCAGGTGCAGAACACACCCAGGTGTACCTCCCCTTCCTGGCTGGGAACCTGAGCCTTTGAGCATGCACAGTGTACCACTCGTTCATGGGACAAAGGCTCAGACTGCTGACCCTGCGTAATGAATGCCTCAGTCCCTAAGCTAAACTACCTAGCAGTTCCAAAACCCCACTGCTGTGTAGTGTTCATAAACTTTGGCAGGAACACATCCTTACCACGAAGAATCCTGGTGGCCCAATGGCTAAGCACTTGGGCTTTAGACCGCGGTCAGTAGCAATACATTTGAAAAAGGTCTTTCCATTGTAAACATTCCACCCCACTGCCATCAAACGCAAAGAACCTCTGGTGACATGGCGGGCTACTCACAGAGCTACTAAATGCAAAGTCTTTGTCCGTTTTACACACTCACACACACAAACTCACACTCATACTCTTTCAAAATCTCTGGAGGGCTTCTGATGTCGTGTCCTTTTTACACACACACACACACACACTTGCAGTATCTCTGGAGGGTAACTGACTTCGTGTCCTTTTTACACACACACAAACACACACCCACTCTCATACCCCTGCAGAAACTCTAGAGGGCTTCTGACTTCGTGTCCTTTTTAGTCACACACAAAAAAAACACTCACACCCATGCAGAATCCCTGGAGGGCTTCTGACTTCGTGTCCTTTTCACTCACACTCACACACAACCTTCCAGAATCTCTTGAGGGCTTCTGACATCGTGTACTTTTTATACACACAAACACACACACACACACACACACACACACACACACACATACTCACACTCATACCCTTGCAGAATCCCTAGTGGGCTTCTAAATTCGTGTACTTTTTTACAAACACACACACACACACACACACCATGGTAGAATCTCTAGAGAGCTTCTGACTTCGTGTCCTTTTTACACACACACACACACACACACACACACACACACACTTTCAGAATCTCTGGAGGATTTCTGATTTAATCTCCTTTTTACAAACACAAACACACACACACACACTTACAGAATCTCTATAAGGCTTCTGGTTTCGTGTCCTTTTTACACACACAAACAAACACGCACCCTTGCAGAATCTCTGTAGGGCGTCTGATTTCATATCTTTTTTACACACACATACACACAAAAACACTTGCAAAATCTCTAAAGGGCTTCTGACTTTGTACGCTTTACTTACACACACACACACACACACTCATGCCCCTACAGAATCTCTGGAGTACTTCTGACTTCGTGTCCTTTTTAGGACACACACACACATACCCTTCCAGAATCACTAGAGGGCTTCTGATTTTGTTTCATTTTTACACACACAGACACAAAGACGCACCCTTGGAGAATCTCTGGAGAGCTTCTGACTTTGTGTCCTGTTTACACACACACACACACACACAAACAAACACTCACACCCTTGTAGAATCGCTGGAGGGCTCTGACTTCGTTCTTTTTTTACACACACACACACACACTCATACATTTGCAGAATCTCTTGAGTGCTTCTGACTTCGTGTCCTTTACACACACACCCTTGCAGAATATCTAGAGGGCTTCTGACATCGTGTCATTTTTATATACACACACATACTCATACTCATACCCTTGCAGAATCTCTGGAGGTCTTCTGATTCTTCTCCTTTTCACACACACACACACACACACACACACATATACATACACACCATTGCAGAATCTCTGGAAGGCTTCTGATTTAGTGTTCTTTTTACACACACACACACACACACACACACACACACTATGACGCACCCTTGCAGAATCTCTGGAGGTCTAATGAATTCGTGTCTTTTTTAGTCACACACACACAAACACTCACATCCTTTCCTAGTCTCTGGAGGGCTTCTGACTTTGTGTCCTTTACACTCACATGCACACACAACCTTCAAGAATCTCTAGAGGGCTTCAGATATGGTGTCCTTTTTAAACACACACACACACATACTCACACTCATACCCTTGCAGAATCTCAGGAGAGCTTCTGACATCTCCTTTTTACAGACACACACACATACACACCGTTGCTGAATCTCTAGAAGTCTTCTGAATTGGTTTCCTTTTTACACAAACACACAAACAATCTTGCAGAATCGCTGGAGGGCTTCTGACTTTGTGTCTTTTTACAAACACACAGACACTCACACACAGACCGTTGCAGAATCTCTAGAGGGCTTCTGACTTCGTGCCCTTTTTACACACACACACACACTCACACTCTTGCAGAATCTATGGAGGGCTTCTGACCTCGTATCTTTTGTACACACACACGCACACACACCCTTGCAGAATATCTGCAAGTCTTCTGACTTTGTTTCCTTTTTACACACACACACACACTCACATACAGACCCTCGCAAACTCCCTAGAGGGCTTCAGACTTCTGGTTCTTTTTACACAAACACATACACACACCATTGCAGAATCTCTAGAGGGCTTCTGACTTCGTGCCCTTTTTACACACCCACACACACTCACACTCATACACTTGCAGAATCTATGGAGGGTTTCTGGCTTCGTGTCCTTTTTACACACACACACCCACACACTCACACTCACACTCATACACTTGCCGAATATCTGCAGGTCTTCTGACTTCGTGTCCTTTTTACACACTCGCACACACACATGCACACATACACGCACCCTTGCAGAATCTCTGGAGGGCTTCTGACTTCACCTTTTTACACATACACACACACACACACACACACACACACACACTATCACGCCCCCTTGCTGAATCTCTGGAGGGCTTCTAAATTCATGTCTTTTTTGACACTCACTCACAAACACTCACACCTTTGAAGAATCTCTGGAGGGCTTCTGACTTCGTGCCCTTTTCACACACACACACTCACACACCCTTGCAGAATCTCAGGAGAGCTTCTGACTTTATGTCCTTTACACTCACACCCACACACATCCTTGCAAATCTCTAAAAGGCTACTGATTTGATTTCCTTTTTACACAAACACACACACAATTTTGCAGAATCGCTGGAGGGCTTCTGACTTCGTGTCCTTATTACACATACACACACACACTCATACACACTCTCACTCAGACCCTTGGAGTATCTCTAGAGAGCTTCTGACTTCTTGTTCTTTTAACACAAACACACACACACACCATGGCAGAATCTCTAGAGGGCTTCTGACTTCATGCCCTTTTTACACACACACACACACACACACACACACACACACACACACACACCCTTTCTGAATCTCTGGACGGTGTCTGAATTAATGTCTTTTTTACAAACACAAACACACTCACACTCTTGCAGAAACTCTAGAGGGCTTCTGACTTCGTGTCCTTTTTACACACACACTCACACACCCTTGCAGAATCTCTAGAGTGCTTCTGACTTAGTGTCCTTTTTACACTCACAAACACACACACTGACACTCATACATTTGCAAAATCTCTGGAGGGCTTCTGACTTCGTGTCCTTTTTACACACACACACACACACACACACACACACACACACACACACACACCCTTGCAGAATATCTGCAGGTCTTCTGACCTCGTGTCCTTTGTACACATACACGCACACACACCCTTGCAGAATATCTGCAGGTCTTCTGACTTCGTGTCCTTTTTGAACAATAACACACAGATGCACACATGCACGCACTCTTGCAGAATCTCTGGAGGGCTTCTGACTTCTCCTTTTTACACATACACATACAGACCATTGCAGAATCTCTAGAAGGCTTCTGAATTACTGTCCTTTTTACACACACACGCACACACACACACACTATCACGCACCCTTCCTGTATCTCTGGAGGGTTTCTGAATTCATGTCCTTTTTTGACACACACACACACACACAAGCACTCACAACTTTGAAGAATCTCTGGAGGGCTTCTGACTTCGTGCCCTTTTGACACACACTCATTCACTTGCAGAATCCCTTGAGAGCTTCTGATATCGTGTCCTTTACACTCACACCCACACACATCCTTGCAAATCTCTAGAAGGCTACTGATTTGGTTACTTTTTACAGAAACACACACAATCTTGCAGAATTTCTGGATAGCTTCTGACTTCGTGTCCTTTTTACAAACACACACACACTCACACTCACACTCAGACCCTTGCAGAATCTCTAGAGGGCTTTTGACTTCGTGTTTTTTTACACACACACACACACACACACACACATACATGCACCCTTGCAGAATCTCTGAAGGGCGTCTGATTTCATGTCCTTTTTAAACACACACACACACACACACTCATACACTTGCAGAATCTCTGGAGGGCTTCTGATTTCGTGTCCAATTTACACACACACACACACACACTCACACTCTTGCAGAATATCTGCAGGTCTTTTGACTGCGTGTCCTTTTTATACACACACACACACACAAGCACTCACACTTGAAGAATCTCTGGAGGGCTTCTGAGTTCCTGTCCTTTTTACACACCCAAATGCACACTGGCAGAATCTCTGGAGGGCTTCTGACTTCGTTTCCATTTTACACACACACATGCACGCACCCTTGCAGAATCTCTTGAGGTATTCTCACTTTGTGTCCTTTTTACACACACAGACACTTGCAGAATCTCTGGAGGGCTTCTGATTTTGTGTCCTTTTTAGACACACACACACACACAAACTTTGAAGAATATCTGTAGGGCTTCTGACTTCCTTTCCTTTTTACACACTCACACACACACACACCCTTGCACAATCTCTGGAGGTCTTCTGACTTCGTGTCCTTTTTACACACACACACAAACTCACACTCATACACTTGCAGAAACTCTGCAGGGCTTCTGACTACATGTCCTTTTTACACACACACTCACACTCAGACCCTTGCAGAATCTCAAGAGAGCTTCTGATTCCGTGTCCTTTTTACAAACACACACACACACCATGGCAGATTCCCTAGAGGTCTTCTGACTTTGTGTCCTTTTTACACACACACACACACACACACACACACACGGTTGCAGAATCTCTGGAGGGTTTCTGAATTAATTTCCTTTTTGCAAGCACAAACACACACACACACACTCTCTTGCAGAATCTCTAAAAAGCTTCTGGTTTCCTGTTCTTTTTCCACACACACACACACACACACACACGCACGCACCTTTGCAGAATCTCTGTAGGGCGTCTGATTTCATGTCTTTTTACACACACACAAACACACACACACACAGAGAAAACCATTACAGAATCTCTGGAGGGCTTCTGACTTTGTCCGTTTTACACACTCACACACGCAAACTCACACTAATACCCTCGCACAATCACTGAAGGCCTTCTGATGTCGTGTCCTTTTTACACACACACACACGCACCCTTGCAGTTGCTCTGGAGGGCAACTGACTTCGTGTACTTTTTACACACACAAAACACACACTCACTCTCATACCCCTGCAGAAACTCTCGAGGGCTTCTGACTTCGTGTCCTTTTTCGCCACACACAGAAAAACACTCACACCCTTGCATAATCTCTGGAGGGCTTCTGACTTCGTGTCCTTTTCATACACACAAACACACACTCACACACATACTCACACTCATACCCTTGCAGAATCTCTGGAGGGCTTCTGACTTCATGGCCTTTTTACACACACACACACTCACACAAACACACTCACACTCAGACCCTTGCAGAGTCCCTAGTGGGCTTCGAAATTCTTGTACTCTTTATACAAACACACACACACACACACACACCATGGTAGAATCTCTAGAGGGCTTCTGACTTCGTGTCCTTTTTACACACACACACACTTTCAGAATCTCTGGAGGGTTTCTGACTTAATGTCCTTTTTACCAACACAAAACCACACACACACACACTTCCAGAATCTCTATAAGGCTTCTGGTTTCGTGTCCTTTTTACACACAAAACATACACGCACCCTTGCAGAATCTCTGTAGTGCGTCTGATTTCATGTCCTTTTTACACACACATACACACAAAAACACTTGCAAAATCTCTGGAGGGCTTCTGACTGTGTAGGTTTTACTTACACACACATACACACACACACACACACACACACACTCATGCCCCTACAGAATCTCTGGAGGGCTTCTGAGTTCGTGTCCTTTTTAGGACACACACACACACACCCTTCCAGAATCACTAGAGGGCTTCTGATTTTGTTTCATTTTTACACACAAGACATATACACGCACCCTTGGAGAATCTCTGGAGGGCTTCTGACTTCGTGTCTTTTTACAAACACACACACACACTCAGACCCTTGCAGAACATCTAGAGGGCTTCTGACTTCTTGTTCTTTTTACACAAACACACACACACCATGGCAGAATCTCTAGAGGGCTTCTGACTCGTGCCCTTTTTACACACACACACACACACACACAAACGCTTTCTGAATCTCTGTTGGGTGTCTGATTTAATGTCCTTTTTACAAACACAAACACTCAAACACACACACTTGCAGAAAATGTAAAGGGCTTCTGACTTCGGGTCGTTTTTACATACACACACACACACACACGCACACACACACTCACACAACCTTGCAGAATGTCTAGAGTGCTTCTGACTTCGGGTCCTTTTTACACACACACACACACACACACACACACTCACACTCATACACTTGCAGAAACATCTGGAAGAGTCTGGTCTGGAGACTCAGATCCTGAGAATGTGGTGTGGGGGCACCAGGCTCACGTGGCTGAGGATGTTTCGGTGCAGGGTGGAGCCATGCACCCCAGAGCTCTCTGTATTCCACAGGTGGATGGTGCTGTCAGAAGAGCAGGTGATAAAGGAGCTCGGGGGCAAGCAGGCCTGTTGACTGTCCTTCACCTCAGGGTAGACCTGGAGGAGCACAAGGACCAGAGGGACCTGGGTCAGACCTTGGCTGCCCACAGAGATGGGACGGGATGAGAGTAGAGAAAAGGTTGGTCAAGACTTAACCCCAGGCTTTTCCCAGAGCAAGCAAATCATAATGATTAGCTCTTGTCTTTAACAAGTAAAGGAATATACATTAACCAAGCACCTAGTAAGTACTAGGCATTCTAAATCTCCAACTTTCATTGTCTCCTTCTCGTAAAAATCAAATGCATCAGGTATGTCATTTCACAATTGCAGAAACTAAGGTTTGGTCAAGTTCAGGAACATGTCCAAAGAGGCAAAGCTCAGACTGCACAGGGCATACTGAAAAACGTCTGAGATGAGTCAGCACTAAAATCCCCTCCCATCCTCAGAGCCAATTAACAGATACGAAGGGACCCAGGGGCACTGCTGGGGGAGCAAGGGTGCTGGAGGAAACAAATTCCACACTTGAGGAACTCCAGCTCCTAATAGTAGCCCAGGAAACACGGTCAGTCTCAGCAGACCTGGCCCACGTACCTCTACACTCCAGAAGCAGGAGGAATGATAGAGAGCTGAATACACCTTGCCCACTTTCTTGGGGTCCTTCACATCCCAGACATAAATACTATGGTCATTGTACACACAAGACAGCCATTGATTTGCAGGATCAAAGGCCAAGGAGATGGTGTCCGGATACTACGCATTGGCCACTCCAGCGAAAAGGCGACTGAGGAAAGAGGGGGGCAGGGTGTCCAGGGCAGACAGGGCAAACTAGTGAGTGAGCGCAAATGAAATGGGGCACTCAAGGGAGGAGCAGCAGGTTGGCCAGCAGTCACTGGAGAAAGAACGCAGCAGCTGGCCTGGCATTCCTTGCCATGGGGCTCTCCAAAAGAACACAAGTTATTTCATAGCCCCCAACGTCAGGCAGGGACAGTGTGTGGCCGTGATGCAGCCAAGCAGATGTCAGGCCCTTCTAGACTCACGTCAGAGGACAAGGAAGGACACTGTGCAAGCCACAACCATGGTCATATATCATTTCCTACCAATTGCAGATTTAGTCCCGTCCTGCCCCGAAAGAGAAATTAATATACCCAACTGCAGAACTGCCCCGTTTCCTGACAGCACTGAAACCAGAGCAAAACTTCACTTCCTGCAATCACCCAACCCAAGGCCCGAGGCTACAATAAGCCCCTCCTACCGCAGCTGCAACCCAGGACCACCCTGAGGGAGAAAGGCCTGCTCCATCAGGTTTCCAGTCTCTCTCAGAAACCCTAAGGAACTGCCCGTCTGTCCTAGCTGTGGTCTTATAGGACAATGCATTACCACACGGCAGACTCAGATTACCACGGTTGCCCACAGTGAGCAAGAAATGCTAAAAGACCCACCTGTGCTTGACTGCAAGGGTCTTCCCAGAGGCCTATGTGTGCCCTTCTCTCCTTGCAGCATGCCAAGGATGGCCTGGCACAGAGTGGGGCTCTGACAGGACTCAGGGGCCCACCCACACCGCTCACCTGGCCTCTGTGATGCTGGCAATGTCTGTTCCCAGGGCATGGGGCCGGGGCAGCGTGCTGAGGAAGTGCAGGTTGGAGGGGTTGAAAAGACGCACGGTGCTGTCAGCACAGCCACAGAAGATGTAGTCCTGGCTCACCGAGATGCAGTGGGCCACTGTGGTCTGTGAGCACAGAAGCCCCATTCAGCAAGGGCGTCTGCGCACTCCTTCACCCCACCTCAACAGCCATGAGCCAAGAGGCAAGGACAAGTGCAAGGTAGGACAGCTGCCCTGGCCAGAGCCCCTCAATGCCCCTCCCTCTAACAGCAGCTAGCCAGAGGGCCCACAGCCCCATGCAATTAGGAAGAAGGAGTCAGCAAGCCTTATAAGCCACCTGAGTTTTAGGCAAACACACACTCAGAAAAGGCCGGCCAAGAGAAAGGCAGCAGAGGCAGCGGACAGGGCCAGCACACTTACCCTGATGCTGTCTTTGTGCTGAGCAGAAGAGGAAAGCAGAGGAAGCGGCAGAGACAGAGAGCGCGAGCGAGCAGAGAGGTTCCCAAACACCTTCCTCTGCCTGGGGCCTCCCCCAGCGTGCATGCAGACCCCGCTGCTAACCCCAGGACCCCCGGAGCCTGGAGGTGACAGACGGGAGGGTGCCGACAAAGCATTCACTTACCCTCAGCTCCACCCACTTGTCCAACAGTCTCTGGTCACTGAACTCGCACAGCTGCCCCGAGGATGTGATACAGAAGGTGCTGTCAGCCTTCTTCCCGCGGCCACAGGCTACATCAGTGAACAGGTAGTTCTGCATGTCCCCCAGCAGCCCGGAGCGGCCCAGCAGGGGCACAGTGGCATTCACCTGTGGAGGCACACCACAGGTGCCACCCACACACCCACCCTGCAGGCTACCCCCTGGAAAGCAGGCCCTGGGGAGAGAGGGAAAAGGCTTCCCTTGCAGATTGACATAGCACCTGGCCCAGCTGAGACTTCCAAAGGGCTTTTGAGCATGCAGAAGGGGGCGCAGGTGGAACAGATCTGGGCAGACCCCACCCTGGTGGCTACTTGCTGCCTCACCGTTGAGGTCTTGCTGTCATCAAGGAACCAGAATTTGATGTGCCGGTTGCCTGCAATGACAAAGTAGCTGCAGTCCTCAGAGAAGGATACTGCTTTCACCCGACTGGTCACCTGGTTGGAAGCCACTACAATGTTTTTCTGGAGAGAAAGTCAAGGGAAATCAAGGCTCTGCTTCTAGGAGCTGAGGGAAAAGAAACTTACACACTGAAGGAGGTTAGACAAGCTGTGAACTTGACCTCTCCTTCTGCCCCTTCTTCAGCATCCTAGATACACAGTTGCTCCTTTCTGCTCAGAGTTCTCTAGAAAGGGACTGAGGCCAACAGGCGGAAGTGAAGGCCACCTGTCAGCAGTTTCTTGGCTCCCCTCCCGGCCCTGCCTGTCCTGAGGCCAGCAGCCCACTCACCTTCCAGGCCCAGACATTGACGATCATATCATGCTGGTAGCCCACTGAGACAATGTACTTGGCGCTGGGTGAGAAGGCCACACACGCCACGCCATAATTATGCTCCTGAAGCTCTGCCACCTGGCTGCGCTCCGACACGTCCCACACCCGCACAGCAGGCATGTGTCCACTCTGCGGGGACGAAGACCCCAAAGTAAAGGCCAGAGGCAGCCAGCTCCCTCCCCATCCAAGGAGGCCTGGCTCTCCCAGCCACTGGACAAGAGCCAGCACATAAATGAAGGACACCTAACCTAATGTGCCTGCACATGAATCAAGGACACCCCCGGAGGGAATGTGATCAGTGTTGGGGAACAGGGACTCTCAGGGATGGGCTCCTGGCGTGATTTGGATGGGCAAGAACCACCACTACTGCGGTTGGCTCCCACAGCCTCACAGGGCAAGTCTATGGGAGGGCAGCCCTGTTCCACACTGTGACCAACAGGAGGACTCCAGGATAAGGAATGTTTTAAGGAGGTGTTTTCCAAAATGTGGTTCCCAAATTGGCAGCTTCAGCCTCATCTGGAACTACTTGTTAGCATTGCAAACTGAAGAGAGCCACCCCAGACCTGCTGAGCCCGAGAGCCAGCAGTCTGTACTACGGGGCCACCATAGCACTTCTGATGCAGGCTACAGCCTAAGAACACTGCTCTAGGGCAGACCAAACACCCAAAGTTGACACCAGTACAGAAAGTCAAACTTGGCACCAGTCCTATGCGGGCTGCAGGCTGTCACTCTCTGCTAAGGCCAGGCCACCCCCTCTGCAGTGCCTGAGCTTCCTGCCTCACTCACCTCCCCGGTGACCAGGTACTTGCCATCAGGAGAGAAGGCAAGGGCAGTGATGGTTTTCCTGAAAGGAATGGGGGCAGGCTCAAGAGAGGCACTGGCAGCCTGGCCCAGGTCTGGCCTCTCACAGTCCCCTCTCAAAACAAGGGCAGCAAACCCGCCCTCCTTGTGCTGCTTCCCTTGCAGGCCTGGGGCCCAACAGGGCCCAATGCCACAGAGAAGCAGGTGGCACTCCTCTGGCCGTCCCTGGGAAATGGTGGCACTCCCCAAAGCCCCAGAGCCCATTTACCTGGAGCTGTTGAGGATGTGGTGCTGCTTGTGTTTCCGGGGATTGAAGAGCACAACCACACACCTGGGGAGAGGGAGAGGGGAGCACAGCCTTAGCACCCCACCTCAGTGGCCCAGCCCAGAGGACCCCACGTTGCCAGAGTGCAGCTGGCTCCTGGCAGCACTCTTCTGCCTTTCTCCCCTTCTGTAGCCCCACACGGTGCAAGGGCCTGTAGGGAGCCCTGCCTGCCCAGTGCTCTGTGCACCAGCACCATCGGGCCATGCCCCATAGTGATGGGGTGGCCGGTCTTCCCAGAGCCCTTGTCCCTACCCCAGGGCAGAGGGCAGAGAGAAGGATGAACATGATTTGCGTAAGAACAGGCCTCAGCTGTGCCCTTGTTTACAGACCTCCTGGTTTCCAGGAGAGAGTGGGATCTCTCATGTCTGCACCCATGTGTGTACTTGGCAAGAGCCAGCCCTCCACATGTTGGATGAGGAAGCAAGTGGAAGGTCAGGGCCCAGGGCCAGGCCTGCAGGGAGACTAAGGGGGATGGAGAGGCAGAAAACTGCCTGAGGGAGGGAACTTCATGGAGCTCCTGGCCCACGTCAGACTCTTTAGCCCAAAGAGCCTGAGCAGCGCTATTCTAACAGCCTCCAGGCTCCCTCTCCAGTCAGGCAGCAAGGCTGGGTGAGATTGCATGGAGACTGAAATTCAAGAGTGAACTCGAGAGAGGGAGGCAGGTAAGAGTCAGGGACAAGGAGCTGGGAGCCAACAGCTCGCCAGTGTCTCAGGGGCCATGGCGCTCAGCAGGTTTAGGCCCTCTGCCCAGCTGTCCCCTCTCTTCATTAGCGCTATGCCTACTAATTGCTATTAGCTGGCCACAGCAAGCCAGGAGCCTGTTCCCCCAGGTAGACGGAGGAGAGACTCAGTAGAAGGCTACTTGTCCCAACACTGTCTTTTACAACAGGAAGCAGACACAGGACCCGCATCTGGACCCCACTGCTTGCATATGGGAGCAGGAGCTGCAGCACAAGGCTTGGTCTCTTCTGCAGACAGAGGCCTCCGTCTTGGCTCAATGAGCCAGTTCGCTATGCAAATTCCACTGTCAACTAGGGATTCTGGGATCTTGGAGGTGCACCAGCAAAAGATAAGGAGGTCCCGAGGGTCTAACAAGAGCATAAAGCTGTTGCCACGTGTCCTATGGAATTTTCTCTTCAGCTCTTTGACTTTGTCATTTCTTCTCATTGTCTTAGCTACTCTATGATATAGAACAATTCTGACTCATAGGAATTTGATACTACTGTCCTCTCCCAATTTCCTTTATTTTCCACCTTCATGTGTGTTAAAATATGCAGTATTGCATCAGATTTCCTATGCTCTAAACCAGTGGTTCTCAACCTTCCTAATTCCTTGGCACTATAATGAAGTTCCTGATGTTGTGGTGAACATCCATTCGTAAAATTATTTTCGTTGCTACTTCATAACTGTAATTTTGCTACTATGAAGAAGAGACCGACCCCTGTGAATGGGTAGCTCAACCCCCAAAGAGGTCCCGATCCACAGGTTGAGAACCGCTGCTCTAAACTAAGAGGTGTTTCTTTAAGATGTAGTTCAGTATATTGTTAGACGCCCAAGTCCTGTTGTTGTTGTTAAGTGCCGTCGAGTGGATTTTGGCTCACAGCAACTCTATGTACAATGTACCGAAACGCTGCCCCATTAGTGCATTCCTCACAGTGGTTCTTTGCTTGCGCTCATTGTTGCAGCCACTGAGCTATTCCAAATTGTAGGGGCTGCCTCTCCTTTGCTGCCCTTCTACTCTACCAATATCTGTATCTTCCTCTAGGACAGTGCTTCTCAACCTTCCTAAATTCGCGACACTTTCATACAGTTTCCTTTGTAGTGGTAGACCCCAATCATAAAATTATATTCTTTGCTACTTCGTAACTCTCGTTTTGTTACAAGTTATGAATAGTGCAACCCTGTAAAGGGTTCGTCTAAGCCCCAAAGGGGTCACGACCCACATGGTGAGAACCCCTGCTCTAAATTGAGAGGAGTTTCTCTTAAGGTCTATTTCACCATACTGTTAGAAGCTCAAGTCCATTTGTTGTTGTTGTTAGGTGCCGTCGAATGGGTATGTCTCATAGCAACTCTACGCACAATATAATGAAACGCCGCCCAGTGGTTCTCTGCTTGCGCTCATTGTTGCAGCCACTGTGCTAATGCATCTTGTTGGGGACCGCCTCTCTTTTCCTGCCCTTTCATACCAAGATTTGGGACTTCCTCTAGAGCAGTGGTTCTTAACTTTCCTAATGCCATGATATTTTCATACCGATTCTCATTTAGTGGTGACCCCCCCCCCCCCAACCATAAAATGATTTCATTGCAGCTTCATAACTGTAATTTTGTTACTGTTATGAGTCACGACACCCCTGTGAAATTTTCATTCCATATCCACAAAGGGGTCGCGACACACAGCTGAAGATCCCCTGCTCTAAACTAAGAGGAGATTCTCTTAAGATAGAATTCAGCATACTGGTAGATGCACAAGTTCTGTTGTTATTGGTGTTAGGTACCATCGAGTGGGTTTTGGCTCATAGTAACTCTATGCACAATATAATGAAACGCTTTCCCATCCTATGCCATCCTCACAGTGGTTCTTTTGCTTGTGCGCATTGTTGCAGCCACTGTGCTAATCCAACTTTTGGGTAGCTGCCTCTTTTTTGTGGCCTTTCTACTGTACCAAGACTTGTGTCTTCCTCTAGGGCAATGGTTGTCAAATTTCCTAATGCCATGACCCTTTCATACAGTTCCTCATGTAGTGGTGACCCCCATCATAATATTATTGTTACTTCGTAACTGTAATTTTCCTACAGTTATGAATCATTTCACATATGTGAAAGGGTCATTCGATCACCAAAAGTGGTCGCGAAGCACAGGTTAAAAACCGCTGGTCTAAACTAAGAGGAGTTTTTCTTAATATCTACTTCACCCTATTGTCAGGAGCACAAATCCTATAGTTATTGTTAGATTCTGTTGTGTAGCTTTCGACGCCTAGCAACTCTAAGCACAATATGATGGAAAGGTGTCCTGTCCTGCGCCATCCTCCCAGTGGTTCTTTTGCTTGCGCGGATTGTTGCAGCCACTGTTGTATTCCATTGTGCTGTGGGCTGCCTCTTTTTGCTGCCCTTCTACTGTACCCAGATCTATGTCTCCCTCTAGGGTAGTGGTTCTCAACCTTCCTAATGTCATGACTCTTTCACACCATTCCTCACGTACTAGTAACCCCCCCAATCAAAAAATAATTTTCCTTGTTACTCCATAACTATAAATTTACTATTGTTATGAATCAGGTCACCCATGTGAAATGCTCATTGTTCCCTCCTAAGACGTTGTGACCCACAGTTAGGGAACTGTTACTCTACACTAAGAGTTTCTTTTAAAGTCTCCCTCAGCATATTGTTAGAGGCACAAATCCTGTTGTTTGGTGCCTTCGAATGGGTTTAGGCTCATACCAACTCTATGCACCATGTAATAAAATGCTTTCCCGTCCTGTGCCTTCCATACAGTGGTTCTTTTGCTCACACTCATTTTTGCAGCCACTGTGCTAATCCATCTTGTTGGGCACTGCCTCTCTTTTCCTGCCCTTCTGTACCAAGATATCTGTCTTCCTCTAGAGCAGTGGTTCTCAACTTTCCAAATGCCACAACCACTTCACACCATTCCTCGTGTAGTGGTGACATCCAAGCATAAAATATTTGCATTGCTACATCATAATTGTAATTTTGCTTCTGTTATGGATCAGGCCACCCATGTGAAAGGTTCGTTAGTCTCCTCAAAGGTGTCTCGACACACAGTTTGAGAACCAATGGTCTAAACGAATAGGAGTTTCTCTTAAGGTCTACTTCAGAATATTCTTAGAAGCCCAAGTTCTTTTTATTATTGTTTGGTGCCTTTGAGTGTGTGTTGGCTCATACCAACTGTATGCACAATATAATGAAACTCGGCCCCATCTCGTGCCATCTTCACTGTGGTCCTTTGCTTGCACTCAAGCTGCATCTATTCCATCTTGTAGGGGCTGCCTGACTTTTGCAGCCCTTCTACTGTACCAACATTTGTGTCTTCCTCTAGGACAATGTTTCTCATACATCCTAATTCTGCGGCCCTTTCGTACAGTTCCCAATGTAGTGGTGGACCCCAATCATAAAATTATATTCATTGATATTTCATAACTGTACTTTTGCCACTGTTATGAATCAGGCCATCACTGTGAAGGGGTGTTTCGAAACACCCCCCACCTGAAAGTGTTCACGACCCAATGTTGAGAACCCTGCTGTAAACTAAGAAGAGTTGCTCTTAAGATTTACTTCAGCATATTGTTAAACACACAAGCCCTGTTGTTATTGTTGTTAAGTTCTGCGGAGAGGGTTTTGGCTCATCGCATCTCTATGCACAATATCATGAAATGCTTCCCAGACCTGTGCCATCCTGTCAGTGGTTGTTTGCTAGTGCTCATTGTTGGAGCCATATTTGGGGGGGCTGGCTATTTTTTGTTGCCCTTCTACTCTACCAAGACTTGTGTCTTCCTTTAGGGCAGTGGTTCTCAACCTTCCTAATGCCACAACATTTTCATATCGTTCCTCATATAGTGCTGACTGCCAAATCATAAAATTATTTTCATTGCAACTTTGTAACTCTAATTTTTCTACTGTTATGACTAGGCGACCACTATGAAAGGTTCATTCATCCCCCAACAGGGCTCGTGACCCAAAAGTTGAGAACCGCTGCACTAAACTAATAGGAGTTTCTCTTAAGGTCTACTTCAGCACATTATAAGAAACACAAGTCCTGTTGTTTTGTTGTCAGGTGCAGTCGAGTGGGTTTTGACTCATAGCAACTCTGTGCTCCATATAATGTAACGCTGCCCCATCTTGTGCCATCCTCGCAGTGTTCCCTTAGCTTGAGCTCATTGCTGCAGCCACTATGCTATTCCATCTATTTGGGGGCTGACTCTATATTGCGGCCCTTCAACTGTATCAAGACTTGTGTCTTCCTGTAGGACTGTGGTTTTCAGCAATCCTAATGCCACGACCCTTTCATACAGTGCCTCGTGTAGTAATGACCCCCCAACCAAAAAAATTGTACTGTTGCTACTTCATAACTGTAATTTTGCTACTGTTACGTATCTGGCCACGCCTATGGGAGGGTCATTTGAACCCCCAAAGATTATACCACTCAACTCACAAGTTGAGAACAGCTGCTCTAAACTAAGAGCAGTTTCTCTCAAGGTTTAGTTGAGCATACTGTTAGATGTATGATTCCTCCTGTTATTGTTGTTCGGGCCGTGGAGAGGGTTTGGGCTGATAGCAACCCTGTGCATAATATAATAAAGGCCTGCCCAGTCTTGCATCATCCTCACGGTGGTTCTTTGCTTGCGCTCATTGTTGCAGCCACCGTGCAAATCTGTCTTGTAGGGACTTCCTCTCTTCTGCTGCCCTTCTACTGTACTTGCGTCTTCCTCTAGGACAGTGTTTCTCACCCTTCCTATTTCTACGACCTTTCCATACACTTCCCAATGTGTAGTGGTGGTCCCCAAAGCATAAAGTTTTTTTTTCAACTGTTATTCCATAACTGTAATTTTGCAAGTCTTATGAATCTAGTCACCCTGTGAAAGGGTTGTTCAACCAACCAAAGTGGTCACAAATCACAGGTTGAGAACTGCCGTTCTCAAATTAAGAGGAGTTTCTCCTGTGGTATAGCTCTGTATATTATTACACGCAAGAGTCCTGTTCTTATTGTTGTTTGGGGGCTGTCGAGTGGGTTTGGCTCATAGTTGGCTCATAACAACTCTATGCACAGTATCATGAAACACTGTTCCATCCTCTAACACCCTCACACTTTTCTTTTGTTTTCACTCATTGTTGCAGTCTCTGTGCTAATCCATCTTTTGGGGGACTGCCTCTCATTTGCTGACCTTCAACTGTACCCAGATTTGTGTCTTCCTCTAGGGCAGTGGTTCTCAAACTTCCTAATGCACGACTCTTTTACACCATTCCTCATGTATTGGTGACGCCCCCTCCCCAATCATAAAATTACTTTCCTTGTTACTTTATGACTAAAATTATGCTACTGTTATGAATCAGGCCACCATGTGATATAGTCATTCTCCCCCCCACCCCCCAAAAGGCATCACGACCCACAGTTTGAGAACTGCTATTCTACACTAAGTGGAGTTTATTTTTAAGGTATGTTTCAGCATATTGTTAGAAGCACAAATCCTGTTCTTGTTTTTGGCTGCCTTCGAGTGGGTTTTGGCTCATAACAACCCTATGCACAATGTAATGAAACGTTGTCCTGCCCTGTGCATCCTCACGGTGGTTCTTCTGTTTGCGCTCATTGTTGCAGCCACTGTGGTAATCCATCTTGTTAGGGACTAACTCTCTTTTCCTGCCCTTCCGTACCAAGATTTGTGTCTTCCTCAAGAATAGTGGTTCTCAACTTTCTGAATGCCACTACTATTTCATACCAGTCCTCATGTAGTGGTGACTCCCCAACCATAAAATATTTTCATTGCTACATCATAACTGTAATTTCGCTTCTGTTATGGATCAGGCCACCCATGTGAAAGGTTCATTAGTCTTCTAAAGGAACTGTGACACAGTTTGAGAACCACTGGTCTAAACTAAGGGGAGTTTCTCTTAAGGTCTACTTCCGCATATTCATAGACGCACAGTCCTGTTGTTATTGTTTGGTGCCTTTGAGTGTGTGCTGGCTCATAGCAACTCTATACACAATATAATGAAACGTGACCCCGTGTCGTGCCACCCTCACAGTGGTTATTTTGCTTGTTGTCATTGTTGCAACCATGGGCTAATCCAACTTTTGGGGGGCTGCCTCTCTTTTGCTGCCCCTCTACTGCCCTTTCATTCATTTCCTCATGTAGTGATGAACCCCCCAATCATAAAATTATTTTCATTGCTACTTTGTAACTTTAATTTTGCTACAGTTATGAATCAGGCCTCCACTGTGAAAGGGTCATTTGACCCCCCCAAAGGGCTCGTGATCCACAAGTTGAGAACCACTGCTCTAAACTAAGAGGAGTTTCTCTTAGGATCTACAGCACCATATTGTGAAAAGCATGAGTCCTACAGTGATTGTTGTTAGGTGTTGCCCAGTGGGTTTCGATTCTCAGCAACTCTACGCACAAGATAATGAAACGCTGCCCCGTCCTGTGCCATCTTCACAGTGGTTTCTTGTCTGCACTCATGGTTGCAGCCACTGCGCTAATCTATCATCTGGGGGTCTGCCTCTCATTTGCTGCCTTTCTGCTCTGCCAAGATTTCTGTCTTGCTCAAGGACAGTGGCTCTCAACCTTCTTATAATGCCACAGGCCTTTTATACCACTGCTCATGTAGTGGGTACAATCCCAGTCATAAATTTATCGTCATTGCTACTTCATAACTGTAATGTAGCTACTGCTATGAAGTGGGACACCCCTGTGCAAGGGTAGTTCATCACCCTAATGGAGTCATGACCCACAGGTTGAGAATCTCTGCTCCAAACTATGAAGAATGTCTCATAAGATATATTTCAGCACATTGTTAGAAGCAAAAGTCCTGTTGTTATTTTATTTAGGTGCCTTCAAGTGGGTTTTGGCTCATAGCAACTCTATGCAAAATATAACGAAATGCTCCCCCATCCTGTGCATTGCTCACAGTGGTTCTTTGCTTGCGCTGGTGGTTGCAGCCACTGAGCTATTCCAACTTGGAGGGGCTGCCTCTCCTTTGCTGCCCTTCTACTCTACCAACATTTGTGTCTTCCTCTCGGACAGTGGTTCTCAATCTTCCTAAATTCACGACCCTTTCATGCAGTTCCCAAAATAGTGGTGGACCCCCAGTCATACAAAATTTTCGCTGATATTTCATAACTGTAATTTTGCTAATCTTATGAATCAGGCAACCCTTGTGAAAGGGTCATTCAACCCACTCACTCCCCAAAAGGGTTCGTGATTCATAGGCTGAGAACCCTGCACTAAACTAAAAGGAGTTTCTCTTAAGATCTACGTCAGCATATTGTTAGAAGCTCAAGTACTTTTTGTGTTGCTGTTAGTTGCCGTCGAGTGGGTTTTGACTCTCAGCAACTCTAAGCACAAGATAATGAAACGCTGCCCTGTCCTTTGCCGTCCTCACAGTGGTTCGTTGATGGCACTCATTGTTGCAGCCACTGAGCTATTCCATCTTGTAGGGTCTGCCTCTCACTTGCTGCCCTTCTGCAGTACCACGTTTTGTGTATTCCTCTCGGGCAGTGTTTCTGAACCTTCTTAATGGCATGGCTCCTTTATACAATTCTTAATGTTGTGGTGATCCTCCAACAGTAATTTTTTTTCATTGTTACTCCATTACTGTGATTTCACTACTGTTATGAATTGGGCAACACCTGTGAGAGGGGGTCGCGACCCACAAGTTAAGAACCACTGCTCTAAATTTAGAGGAGTTTCTCTTAAGATCTAGTTCAGCATATTGTTAGAAGTACACGTCCTGTAGTTATTGTCATTAAGTTTGTCGAGTGGGTTTTGACTCTTAGCTGCCCTGACCTGTGCCACCCTCACCGTGCTTGTGTGCTTGGCCTCAGTGTTGCAGCCACTGTGCTAATCCAACTTGTTGGAGACTGCCGCTCTCTTCCTTCCCTTCTGTACCAGATTTGTGTCTTGCCCTAGGGAAGTGGTTCTCAACCTTCCTAATGCCACGACTCTTTCATACCATTCTTCATGTAGTGGTGATTGCCAAATCATGAAATTATTTTCATTGCTACATCATAACTCTAATTTTTCCACTTTAATGAACGGTCCACTGCCGTGAAAGGGTCATTCATCCCCCAAAAGGGGTCACGGCCTTCAGTTTGAGGCCCGCTGCGCTAAACTAATAGGAGATTCTCTTAAGGTCTACTTAGGTACATTGTTAGAAAAACAAGTCCTGTTTTTTTTTCTTGTGTGTTTTGACTCATAACAACTCTATGTCAATATAATGAAACACTGCCCCATCTTGTGCCATCCTTGCAGTGTTTCTTTGGCTTGTGTTTATTGTTGCAGCCACTGTGCTATCCCATCTATATTGGGGCTGAGTCTATTTTGTTGCCCTTCAACTGTATCAAGAATTGAGTCTTCCTCTTGGACAGTGGTTTTCAACATTCTTACTCACGACCCTTTCATCCAGTTCCTCATGTAGTCGTGACCAACCAACCATACAATTATTTTTGTTGCTACATCATAGCTGTAATTTTGCTACTGCTATAATTCAGGCCACCCCATGAAAGGGCTGTTTGACCCCCTAAGTAGACATGACCCACAGGTCGAGAGCCGCTGCTCTAAATGAAGGGGAGATTCTCTTAAGGTCTTCTTCAGCATATTGTTAGAAGCACAAGTCCTGTTGTTACTGTTGTTGGGTGCAGTCTAGTGGGTTTGGCTCATAGCCACTCTCTGCACAATATAATGAAACTCTGGGGGTCTTAAAGGCTTGAAGGCAAACAGGCTGAAATCTAGCTCAGAAGCAACAAAGCCCACAGAGAAGAAGCACACAAGCCTAAGTGAGCACGAGGTGTTGAAGGGATCAGGTAGCAGACACCAAAGAACAAAAACCATCATTGTGTGATCACCTTCCCCACATAAACGCTGAAGATGAATGTGTGCATAAGTATGTGTGGTGAAGAAGGCTGATGGTGGCCGGCTATCAAGCGATATAGCGTCCCGGGTCTTAGAGGCTTGAAAGTAAACAAGCTGGCCCAGAAGCAACAAAGCCCACGTGGAAGCATCACACCAACATGTGTGATCATGAAGGGCTGAGGGGACCAGTTTTCAAGCAACAAAGGCGGGAGGTGGGATTATATCATCGTGAATGAGGGGAGTACATGACGGGGGACCAATGCCCACCTGTAGACAACTGGACATCCCTTGCGGAGGGGTAGTGGGAAGGAGATGAGTCACTCAGGGTTCAGTATAGCAATAATGAAACTCACAACCTTCCTCTAGTTATTAAACGCTTCCTCCCCCCACCTCTCATGATCCCAATTCTACCTTGCAAACCTGGTTAGACCAGAAGATACACAGCGGTACAGACGGGAACTGGAAACACAGGGAATCCAGGACAGATGAACCCCCCAGGGCCAGCGGTGAGAGTGGCGATACTGGGAGGGAAGTGGGTATAGAAATGGGAAACCGATCACAAGGATCTACATATAACTTCCCCCCTGGGAGATGGGCAACAGAAAATTGGGTGATGGGAGAAGCCGTGCAGTGTAAGATAAGAGAAAATAATAATGTATAAATTATTAAGGGTTCATGAGGGAAGAGGAGCAGGGTGAGAAGGGGATAGGGGAAAGGGGAAATGAGCTGATTCCAGGAACCCAAGCGGAAAGCAAATTTTGAGAGTGATGAATGCAACGAATGTATAAGTGTGCTTTACACAATTGGTGTATGTATGGATTGTGATGAGTTGTATGAGCCCCAATAAAATTATTTTAAAAAAGAAAAAGAAAGAAATGTCTATAAATGAATGAAGGCAACATATGTACAAAATGCCTGATGCAATCAATATGGATTGCAACAAAAGTTGTAAGAGTCTCCAATAAAAGATTTTTAATAAAAATGTATATATAATAAATATTTTCCTAACTTATATAAATGATTAATAAGAATAAAATTAAGCAGCCTGGGCGTTTTATAGGAAAAAATGATAAAAGAACAAATGAGAGATTCAGCAGGAAGCAATGGATAGGAAAATATTATAAGGAAAGTTTTCTCTTATATGGAATGTACATTCTCTTACACGACAACAATCAGAATATGCCGTAAGAACCTCAGACCAAATACTAGAATAAAATAGAGGAAAACATTCCCAACCCTTCAATAAAATGCTATATGCTTTCGATGATTTTCACAAAAGTTCAAATTTTTTAACAAAATATTTTGTTCATTCACATTTTTAATTATGCATAAATTTATGTCTACTTGCATTACATCTCGTAAAAAGGCATAAGAATTGTTTTTGCACTGTTTAAAACTAAATAGAAGATAGTGAAGGTGAAAAATAGTTTTCGTGAATGTTGCTTTGAAATACAAATGGCATTGTCCTAAGAAATTTAAATGATTTAATTTTTTTAAATCATTTTATTAGGGGCACGTACAACTCTTATCACAATCCATACATACATCAGTTGTGTAAAGCACATCCGTACATTCATTGCCCTCATCATTCTCAAAACATTTGCTCTCCACTTAAGGCCTTGGCATCATGTCCTCATTTTTCTCCGCCCTCCCTGTTCCCCCCTCACTCATGAACCCTTGATAATTTGTCAGATCTTACATTTTTTGTCTCCCTTCACCCACTTTTCTGTTGTCCATCCTCCAGGGAGGAAGTTATATGTAGATCCTTGTAACTGAGGTCTCAGAGCAGCTGGGTGTGATGCAGGGGAGGCTCTGGAAGCAGCTGAAGACACTGTGGGAGTTGGCAGCCCAACAGTGAGGGTCACTGCATCCGGGGGTACCAGAAAACTGGCTGGGGTTGCTTATTCCCCTAGATGCTACCCCTGCCTTGAAGAGAACCGTGACAGAGGCCTGTAGACATGTGTCAGGAAAAGATGAGTCCTTCACTGTTTCCTCTTCCCACAAACCTTTGAGGAGAGCCTGCAGGGCAGGGGCTCGGCTCCCTGGATCCAGTCACCTGCCCTTCCCCACAGCCACACCCTCGCCAGCCCCAACTCCCCCTGCCCTGGGTTTGCTTCTTGAATCCAGAGGAGCAGCCTGGGCAAAGACCATGAAGAACCTTGTCCTTCAGGCAGCCCCTTTGATTGGGTCCCTTGTCCTGCAGAGTGTGGACACATGCACACTAACTGTTGGGGGACTCAGCTGTCACCACAGGGGCCAGGATCTGAAGAGGATGCTGGCACTGCAGGGCTTCCTGAGGGAAGCCGAGGACTTGCAGAGCTGGCTGAGCAGCCAGCAGCTGGTGGCCAGAGGAGAGAGGACTATGAGCACACCCTAGTGAGGAAGGGGCTAGGGGCAAGGAAGGTGCCCAGGAGCCGAAGGAAGACGGGTGGTGGAGGGGGGGCTGCATGCACAAGGGGCTGATGGGGAACATCAGTCTGGACTGAGGACAGCTGTGGCTTCCTATTCCCCTCTCTGCGTAGAGGGGCAAGTTCTGTGGCTGTCCAGTCTTGCCCTGCCCAGTCACTCACTGAGGTGTCTCACAACCACACCAGCCAGGGCCCCCTGGAACCCTTCTCCTCTCTTCTCAGCTCCTCTTAACCAAGTTTGCAATGTTTCAGCACCAAGTGAAGATGGGTGGCCACCAGGGGGCAGCCTGCCCCACTAGCGGAGAGCCTGCTGGAGTGGCGGCCCAGCACTGCCCCCAGGGCCCAGCAGTGGTGACAGGACCTACAGTGAGTACCAGCAGCCTGGAGCAGGGGTGAGTTTGGGGGAGGTGCTGGGCATGGGCTGGAAGGGCTTCCAGGGAGACCCTTGCTGTGCTGCGGCTCTGCCAAACCCCTGAGAGGTGAACTTGCTTTCTGTGTGCCCACATTGGGGGCCCGGGCCACGTGTTCCAGGGAGCAACTTGTGCAGCCTGTAGCTTGGGACCCCTTACTTAAGCTGAGAGGCCATGTCAGACGACCTTCAGCAAAGCTCAGCCTTTGAGTTCTGGGCTTCTGGCTTCAGGGCACGGTGAAGGCAGCTGCTGGTTCTGGCCCAGCTGCAAGCAGCCTGGCTGTACCTGGCTCTTCTTGGGACTCCAGATAGCACTGGGGAAACTGGGTGCACCGAGAGCCTGGGTTACTTGCTAGAGACCACAGCTAATTAGCAGTGAAGTTGAGACCCGATATGGCCCTCACCATAAAAAGGAAGTGTTTTCTGCCCTGGTGACCCTTGGCCTTCCCTGAGGTCAAGGGTGACCATAGCAGCCATATGAAGAGTGTCAGAAGCAGGGCACAGTGACTGCCTCAACCTCCCCACTCTCCCCTGCCGGGGCTCTTCCAGTCTTGGCCTAGTGCCTCTATTGCTGGGGAGCAGACTGGAGAGTCCCCCACCCCTGCAGGACCCACAATCTTCCTATCAGTGCCAGCGGATCTGAGAAGGCACAGTCTGGCAGGGTATGACCAGGCTCCCTGGAAATGGTCCCATTGAAGATCTGGAGAGCAGACCGATTGTTTTCCTTTGATTGTGTTACAGACACCTTACAGGAGAGAAGGACGTTTATAGATCACTGTCTACAGTTTCTGACCTTCAAAGCACTCAAATCATTGCCATCGAGTCGATTTCTATCATCGAGGCCCTGTAGGACAGCACACGACGGCCCCTGTGTCACTGAGGCTGTCACTACGGGAGCAGACAGCCGAGCCGCATCTTTGTGATGGGTTTCAGACCACTGACCTTGCCATGAGCAGCAGCCCAAGGCATGCCTTTTTCTGACCTTGGGTTTGACTAATATATATATATATATACACACATATAATGCACATATATATATGAATTTTAATATAGAGGGTTTTGTTTTAAGTGGAAACATGCAGAGCAGTTTAACAATTTATACACATTTTGTTTGCAGCCCTCATAATATAACACAGCACTCTTCTTGCCTTCTCCCTGGCCCCTCCCTCCCTCCTGAACTTTGAGGGCAAATGCTCCCCTTTGCTCTGGGAAGCACTTGCCTCACAGGTGCCATGCGTTCACTTTATCAGCTCGACTGTTGCTTGGGCAGGGGTGATTCCCGGAGCTGGGCTCTGTTTTGAATTTGAAGGGCCCTGGTCTTGGGGTTCCAGCAGTCCCTGTCAAACTTGTAATGCCCTCTCTTCATGAAGTCACCTTCCATTGGCTTTCAAGCTGTGCACAAGTTGCCAGTTTGAGCTCAACCAGAGCAGTTTGAGGCGGTGGCTGGGCACCATCTAACTCTCCTGGTCTCCAGGACAAGGATGGAGGGCTGTGGTGTTGGTGGTCCGTTAGTCCTGTGGACTGCTTTACTTCAGTTTTTTATTTTCTTCACTCGTCAACTCCAGATGGGGAGAGAGGGGATCCTAGTTGCTAGAGGTGGCTTTGCAATGGAGACAAACATTTTATACTAAAGTGAGATTCTTACGTGACATTTGCGTGACTGCAGCAGCCCCTGATCATCTTCCTCCGTACTCACCCTAGCTGACCACCTTCCTGCCTCAGAGGATGGGGCACTCCCTCTGCCCGTCCACCCTCAGGTCCTCACTTTCAGTCCCACAGGATCCTGTGGTATCAATCCCCCCCTATCAGCCCCACCCCCAGCCTACACAAGGATTACAAACCCTTGCTCCACTCAGATTCTCTGTAGCTAGTGTCACCTCCCCTGTGTTCCTCAGAGTGTGCTCTGCACCCATGAGATTATTGATTGGTTTCCACCCATACTGACCCTGTTTGTCCCACAGGGCTTGCTCTGGGGACAGCTCTCAGAGGGCGAAACCAGGAAGAGGAGGGGAGGGAGCAGTTGGGCAGAAGAAGCTGTGATGGACCCCACAGAGCCAGACTGCCCATGGAGGACAGGACCCTGTGGCTGTTTTCCCGAAGGGGTGCCCCTCAGGGTAGATCAATGCTCTGGAGACCCCACCACAGGTGGAGGCCCCTCGACCCCTACTCAGTCCCGCCCTCCACACCCTCACCTACATTTGGAGCTGGGTGAGCTTCTCCTCATGGGCCGCCAGCTGCCTTTCCAAGTCCTGGTGCCAGGCATGTGGCCCTCTAAGGGGCGGATCCCTGCTCACTCCACAGTCAGGGTCTAGCAGGAGGTCCTCTCAGGAGGCCAGCCAGACCTCGGCCTGACCCAGCATTCCACGCAGCTCCTCCTAGTCCTGGCTCACCTGGCAGTGCTCCTGGTGAAGGGCCCAGGCCGTCCTGAGCTCCTGCAGCTGCCTGTCCAGCTCCCGGAGACACTGTGACCTGGGGGGCAGAGGGCTGTTGGGAGGGGCGCAGGGTGTCGCCTGGGTGGGACAGGGCTGGGTTACCGTGGAGCAGGGAGCAGCAGGAAAGGGAGCTCTGGCCACGCACCACCCTGGCCCTAGCCCTCAGCGCGCACATCTCTGGGGCCATGACGTGGCTGGTGTCCAGCAGCTGCTACCCCGCCGGCCGCACTGCCTGGGCTCTCAGGCAGAGCTCCTGCCCCAGTGTCTCCTTGGCCCCCAGCTGGCCCTTCTGAGGATATAGACTAGCGCCTGCTTCTCTTGAGCCCGAGTACTGAGTAGGGGACAGGGCATGGGAACAGGTCTCAGGGCCAGAGGGCAGAACAGGGAGGAGGCAGGGAAGAGCTGGGTGCCCCCACCCGCATGGAACAGAGCGAGCCCCCATCCAGGTGGGGTGGCACATACAGCAGTTCCTGGCAGTGCCTGAGGAAGGTGTGACCATGGGCTACCCACTCCAGCTGCTGGCCCTTCTCCCAGGCCTTCATGTTCAGGTGGCCCAGGCCTCCAGCACCTCAGCCAGATGCCCGGCCAGGCCCTCCTTGACCGCAGGGTGTACCTGGATGGCCTCCATCCCCATCTGAACCACCACCTCGTCCACAGCCACCAGCTCCCTCTGCAGCTGGCAGAGAGCAGGCTGAATGCTCCTCCACCCAGGACTTTGCAGGCCATCCTGGATGTACCCCAGCCTAGGTCAAGCCCAGGCCCGTCACCCCCCATCCCAGAGGGGGAAGGGGCGGGCTGCAGTCCTGCCTGGGGTCAGCTGGGGGTGAGGGTTCCTCATCCATCCATTGCGTACAGAAGAGGGGTTCTTGCGGGGGGGAGGGACTGGGGCCCTCCCCTGCAGGAGGCAGTGCTGGCGCTGCAGGACCTCCACAGACACCAGGTCGTGGCCAAGGACAGCACCCTCCACCAGGACCACCTTCTGCATGTGGCCCCACAGCTCGAGCGCCGCCTTGTGGAAGTCGAGGGCACAGCGGGAAGGAGGGCCAGCAACTTTCTCCCTGAGAACAGGGCCACCTCCTTTTGAGCAAAGACTGTGGCTTGGGGATTTGTGGGGCTTTAACACGGAGGGAAATAGGACGAAGACTCTATTCCCTAACTTATCACAGGGAGAATCTGGAAAGCTGGTATTCCACGGTAGGAAAGCCTCTACTTTGGTAAGTTAGAGGTAAAGTCCAAGTACATTATCCTGCTTTAAAAATCATTCCCACGGATTCTCCGTTAACAGCTAGGCTGCCATAATGTGAGCACATGGCTGATTGTATCTCTGTGTAGAAGCAGATATGATCCTTTTGCCCTCTCTTCCCACCGTGACACCCAGCCCCCCTTGTAGCCTCCCCCAATGCAGGTATTAGCTTTCCTCACCTTGGTGAGCTCAAGTACAGGGGCCTTACGATAGATACCGCCCACCTTGTGACCATGTCACTACTGAAGAGGTGTGTCTCCAGGCTCCCTATACACGTCCCAAGATAGCAAAGGTTCCACTTCTCCCAGTTCCACGTGGTCCATCAAAGGAGCTGAAGTGAGCATGCCTAATAAAACATGTCTGACTCTGTATTGTATTCTCTCGCCCCTGTCTTTCCTGTCCTCTGTGACTTTACCGTGACCTTTACCTATTATCATCACTGAACATTCGCGCCTTCTGGCCCTTCGGTAGTTAGAAGATGGATGGTTTCCTCTGATCACAGCAGGTTCCTGATGAGGCCCGGGGGCCACAGGCAGGGCCCGAGGGAGGCAAGGGTCTTGACACGCATGTTGGGTGGAAGGCAAAAAGATGGGGAGCCCTGAGCACATGAGGACGGCGGCTCAGGGAGCGAGTGGGCTGCCTGTCAGGGGGTCTGCCTGTAGCACCTCCAAAAGTCAGTGAGGAGAGGGCTGGCCCCGGGGCCACCCAGCCCCAGGATTTCGGTTGCAGGACCTGTCAGGTGCTCAGTGCACTGAGACACCAGATCCCGCGAAAGGAGGGTGTGGGGAGGGGCGGCAGGGAGCTCTAAGAGTGGCGGTCAGCAAGAAGACCAGCAGGGCCTGTGCCCCCAACGAAACTGCGGCCCGTGCTCAGGGAGCATTGGGAGAGCCCACTTCGTGGTCCTGCCACAAGGAGTGACCTGCGCTGAACGACTCCAAACTGGGGGCAGGAAGGAGCGTGGTTAGACGGGGAAGGCTGATTGATGCTGGGAGCTGGAGTCAGCCATGCCCCTTCATACAAACATGTGCACACGAGAATACACACAGAAGTATGCATGCACACACCCACATGCCCACCCCTACACATGAGCACACACACACGCACACACATGCACACACATCTGGGGTAGGCCCCTGTGTCCCGAACCCCTTGGCTGTCACTGGCCTGTCCCTCTGGGCACCCACCTCTGTGCGGGCTTTCATTGCCTTGTCCAGCCTCACCCATGTGGCCTCAACGCCGCTCCTGTGGACTTGACTCTGGGCCATGGAGCTGGGTAGGCGAGTTCCAGGGCACCTGACAGCTCCCTCAGGGCCTGCACCCTGGCAGCCCCACACTCTGCCCTTTCTCCCGGAAGACCTTGAACTTCTCTTCCAGCATGTGCCAAAGGTGGGGCTGGAGAGGGTCAATGTGGATGGAATTCAGGCAGCTCCTAAAACTCACGAAAGGGCCAGCTGGCCCCAACAGCTCCCAAATCCCTCAGCCCTGGTTCTAGAACTCTGCAGGGCATCTCCTGCCCCCTCAGCCCACCCAGCATCTACCCTACCCTCCGTTCCTCCATCCACTTTCCCAGCACGACTCACTTCCACACCCTCCAGGTCCTGCCCACACTGTCTCTGGAGAGGACCCGGGTTCAGGAAACCAAGGGCAGCCCCTGCTGTCTGCAGCCTGTGGAGGAGGCAAACCTGGGTCGGTGGATCAGGGAGCCTGGTCACAAAGCCCACTTAGCAGGGTCACTTTCCCAAGCCAGGGGCTCCCTACAACTGCAAGGGCGTTCTGGGAGGAGTTGAGCTGGGCTGAGGATGCCCTGCACAGGCCCAGGCTGACCCAGGTCACAGTACAAGCTACTGCGTTTCCAGACCAGATGGAGCTTAGGCGAGATAACGATTTGCCCATGATCCTAGCCCAATTTTGTAACAAATTCATCTCTGATCATAACTCGAACAATTTACTGGCCCCTGGCAACAGTGAATCCTCAGCAATGGTGTAGGGTTTCATAGCGCTGGTGATTCTGAGTGCCACCAAATATGAAACTTCAATGACTGCTACGTTTTGTTTGTGGTACTTGCCACCAGTGTCAAGTCTGGCTTTCTTGAGTTTATCATCAGCTTTGCTTTTAAAATAGTTGGTATCCTTGCCAGCAAAGCTCGGATATTTGCTATCAAAATGGCATATTAGTTTGTTCATCTTCATAGATTCAACTAATAGAACTTCACAACAAGTAAGACATTGTAGTTTCTCAGTTCCTGCTGTCATTGAAGTAAAACCATACCATAAAAAAATCCTCACTATCTTTTCTTAACGTTCTTCTACATGATCCATTGTCATGGGATGGTTGGCTAATGAAAATAATATATAACCATAGCTTTAATAATACAAAAGATGGCTCTCCCTCCTCCACCACTGCCAACTCCTCCTGCTGTTCCTGCAGCTGCCTGTGTGCTCGTTTGGTGCGGACCTGGTACCTCTTTTGAGAAGACTTCAGCATTCACCCTGGCCAACAAAAAACTCAAGGGAGGAGTCAAGACTGAGAACAATGATCAGATTAACTTGAAGGTGGTAGGGCAGGATGGTTCTGTGGTGCAGTTTAAGATTCAGAGGCACACCCACGTAGTAAGCTAATGGAAGCCTATTGTGAACAGGGTTTGTCAATGAGTCAGATCTGATTTGATTCGACAGACAGCCAATCAATGAAACAGACACACCTGCACAGTTGGAAATGGAGGATGAAGATACAATTGATGTGTTCCAGCAGCAGACAGGAGGCATCTTCTAAGGGAGCCTGCTCCTTTCCTCCAGAACTCTCTTCCAGCCGACCAAGAATCCATTCTCGATTAGAAAACCACAGTTTGATTCCACCACCTCCTGACAACTACAGTATAGTTTTCTCTTTATTTCATTTCCCCTTCCTCATTCCTTTATTGTACACAAAGTAACTGGTGCATGTACACAAGCATATTAAATTTTTCCCTTTGTTTATTTATTCGTTTACTAAATCACCAATGGTATGTTTTGATCGACATCAGGTGGAGATGGGATGGGGAAAACACTGGTTCTGTGAAAGCTCCCCTTCTCCATCAGTGGCTTGCTCATTCAGCTTCTCTCTTTGTATTTCAGTAGGTTATTTTGCTCTCACTGTTTAACAAAAACAAAAAAAATGACATGAAAAAAATCCTTGCATGCCTTGTTCGATTGAAGAATTTTTATGTTTTTCACTTATCATTGTAAAACCAAGGACAGTTTTATAACATTTTTGTATGTAGCTATTACATGTAGGGCAATCTGTCTTTAAGTAGGCGTAAATTACTCTCAATGAAGCCTAGATAGTTTTCCCTTCAAGTCAAGCGTCTTGTTTAAATTTCTTATTAAAAAAAATAGTACTAAAGATGATACATGGCACAATTTAGTCAATACAGTTTATTAAAATTTCCTATGATTTAACATTCTCTATGTTGTGTTTTTACATACCTGTTACTATCACAAGGAGCAGTATTCACATCAACCACAGCTGAATATAAAAAGACCAATCAGCATCCAGATAAAGTTCCCATGGTACAGATATCGATTTTTTGCAGTAGTTTATGATTTTACCCAGAAATAATAATTCATGAAGTGTCATTTACCACCAATACTGCTGCTTTTAACACTGTCGCTGCTTTTAACACAGTAGCTGCTTTTAACACAGCAGCTGCTCTCTACGCATGTGTGACTTGTCCACATAAACACATTGTGGTGCCAACCCTGTCACATCCACCTTTATTTGTACAAGTTGAATGTGATGGGGTTGTCTGATTATGTCATTACGCTGCGTACTCATATGTGGGCAGACCCCCCTGGAGATGGATAGAGGAGCAGTGACTTGGTTCCTAAGACCATTGGAAATACATGTTTTCCAATGGTCTTAAGTGACTCCTGTGAAAGGGTCCTTTGACCCCAAAAGAGGTCGTAACCCACAGGTTGAGAACTGCTGTATTAACAGGGTTGTTACAGGATGATTAAGGCTGCCCATTTGGAACATAGCATAGAACGGAATGTGATCAATGCTGTTATTGTGTGAGTTTGGTATAGTATATCACTTATGAAAGAAAGTGTTAGTCTGGGTTGACTAGAGGAACAGTCATACACTCATGTGTATAAGAACTTTATATAAAAGAGCAATTATATATTGAGAAAACATCTCAGCCCAGTTCAGATCAAGTTCATAAGTCCGATATTAGCCTATATGTTCGGTACTAGTCGATAAATTCCTCTTTAGATTCACAGTATATGTAATGATGCCAAATGCAGGAATATCGCAGGCCAGTGGGTAGAAGGTCTTGTGGATCCAGTGGCAGTGTATGCATTTCAGTGTTGGCACGGGTCTCCTCCAGCTCTCTGACTGTCTCAGCGCAGAAAAGGAAGGCAGAGAGACTGGGTTTGATCTCCATTGAGCTACTTATTTCTGTCATGCCTCAAAATGAGGTCATCAAGCTGCAATTTTATTGACAGGCTGACAGGATATAATGTAATTGCCACGGCATGTATTCAGTAAATTTGCCATGAGTTTTATAAACAATTTACTTGCTAACTGCATTTAAAAAATTTCACTTGAGTTTAATTGACATAATTCATATACCACACAACCCAGTGGTTTAAATATATTAAAAAGAGCTGTGCAGTTATGATCCCCATCAATTTTAGAACATTTTCTTCAGTCTTAAACTCACCATTTGCCCCAGCCTGCCCTGTCCTAACCCAAAGAAACTTAATCCATTTATAGTCTTCACAGTAACTAAGTCCTATCCTAGATTTTATTTAAAGAAAATCATATGCGTATGGATTGTGATAAGAGTTGTATGAGCCCCTAATAAAATGTAAAACACAAAATAAAAAAAACACCTAACTATCCTAAGTCATCATGGCAAAATATTGAATGCTCAAGAAACCACTGAAAACTCCAAAAAAAAAAGAAAGAAAATCATATGCAAAAAAAACAGCCCTCAATCCAAAAGAAAATATAAAAACTAGAACAAATTTAAAAGGGACCAAAAGAGAGAAAAACAATAACGTTAAAAATTATCTGTGTTAATCTACTTTCCAATGCACTCAGTGTATAACAAGACTATTTCCATTCTTTGTTCATGGTCTAAGGAGATTCACTGGAGGCTTAATCTGTGTGGGAACTGTGCAAATGGAGTTTGGGCTTCCACTGTCATCCGCAGTCTGCTCAGGTTTTAATCTCTAATACCATTGCCTCCTCTGATCTTGGATTGCTAAGTACATTTCCATGCTTTATTTTTATTCTGTTCATGTTCTGGAGAAAGAAACAAAGTACCTCAGCTTCTTGAGGGAACTACTAAATAATTACGTTACCAGTTAATTTTTCAGGTTCTTTTTCCATGGTCTTTGTGCCGGAATCTTACATTAAGTGGACTTGAGGGGTGCCTCTTTATTATGGTGAAATGAACAGAACATGTTCTTTCTCTAATAACAATAGCTATAGTATTTTTTTAAAAACATAGAGTGTTTAAGAGTAATAGTTCTTGTAGGATTTTATCTTAAAATTTAAGTAACCAATAGATGAGGATTTTATTTTAAACATAAATACATGAACTTGTCGTGCATAAACTTTTTCAGTTTAGTACAAGGTAGTCATGACAAGGCACACAAGTAAGACTTCAAGATGCTGATTTTAGAACCAGAAAATTATAATTAACAATTATAATGTTAGTCTTGAGATTAGATTTCCATACTTTAGACTTCATTTTGACCTTGAGTTCAATGGAAATCCCTTATAGCTGGGGTCCAAATTCGGTGTTAATAGAGTCTCTACAAGGTCTAGTCTATGGAGAGAATCACTGCCTCTGCCTTTTCCTTCTCAGAGCATAAACCGAAATTCAGTTTCTATATGTGAACATTTCACTTTGAACTCACCGATAAGGGATAGGTGATGCCATCTTTAACAAAGATTAGTGTATTATTTTTTTCCATGAAGGTAGACAAATAGTAGTTTACAAGTTAGAGACTCCAAGACACTTTAGAGAGAGATAATCTTATGTCATAATTTCTTTTTTAAAAATCATTTTATTGGGGCTCATACAACTATTATCACAATCCATACATACATACATTAATTGTGTAAAACACCCACTGCCATTGACTTTTAACAATCCTTAAGGATGAGCAAAGTAGAACTGGCTCTTTAGGTTTCTGAAGCTGTATTTCTTTATAGGAGCAGAAATCCCCTTTCTCCCTAGGTGTAACTGGTTGAGTCAAACTGTTGACCTTGGCTTTAGCCAACACATAACCCAATACTAACCAACATAGTAGTGGTGGGTGCCTTCTCGTCAGTTCCGCCTCACAGTGGCCCTGTCTAGATCAGCATGAAGTACTACTGGACTCTGCATCCTCACAATTGTTATGTTTGAACCCATTGTTGAGTTACCGTATCAATTCATCTCCTTGAGTTGTTTTTGTTTTTCCCACTGACTTTGCACTGTACCAAGTATTGTGTCGTTTTCTAAGGACTGGTCTCCTGAAAACATGCCCAAAACTTGTGAGACAAGTCTTGCCATACTCATCTCTAAGGATCAGTCTGGCTGTGATCTCCCGAGACAGATTTGTTTGTTCAGTTAGCAGTCCATGGTACTTTCGGTGTTCTTTGCCAACATGCTAATTCAAAGGCATCTATTCTTTGGTCTTTATTAATTGTTGTCCAACTTTCATATGCTTATGAGGCAATGGAAAATCCCATGGCTAAGGTCAATGGAAAATCCCATGGCATTGCTCAGTCCTCAAAGTGTGACATCCTTGCTCTTCATCACTTTAAAGTAGAATTTCAGAAATCCAAAATATGTTTAGTGAAAGAAATTTGTCACAAAATAATAAATACTGTGTGGATCTATTTAAAGTACAAATAATGAACAGCACTAAACTAGTGTTTTAGGGATGCATTCTTGGGTGATAATGTAAAATTTTCAGAATGGAACAAAATGATAAGTCTCCATTTTGGGGCTGAGGATGTGTTACTCCTTGACCAGGCTGTTTCTTAATAATGTCATTAACCTGTACATCTTTGTTTTGCCTACCTTTCTGTAATTATACATAAATAAGATTCTGAGGAGATTGCAACTAATGTCACAAAACAAAATATATATAAATTATTGTATAAAACATGAGTTTTCTCTGTAAACTTTCACCCTAACCATAATAGACTTTAAAAAATAACAAATGCCTTTTATTATTATTTCCTTCCCCCAGCCCTTTGGCAACTCTTAATCTACTTTTTTACATTTATAGAATTCCGATGACTGACTTTCCTACAAATGCAGTCATAAAATAATGTGACCTCTTGCGCCACTTTACATGTGATAAAGGTTTACCCTTGTCAGATACAACTTAGAACTGAATTCCAAAGTAAGCCTCACTATCTTCTATTGTGTGCACTCCTCATTTTGCTTGTCCTTCCTTCTCTTTGGGGACATTTGCATTGTCTGCTCAAGCATGTTGTTCCATTCTTATAAAAAGAGTCCGTGCAGTATTTAAAGCGACCATAACTGAATCATGTGTTTTTCGTAGTGTTGTTTCTGGTTGAATGGTTTTTTTAGATCTGTGCTTAGGTCTACTGGTTTGTAAGCTATGTGATAACAAGAATTTTGTCTGTTTTGGTTGAATGCTCCATCCTAAGTGCACAGACAGTTCCTGACTCGTAGAAGACAACCATTAATGTTCGCTATATAAATACAGGAATGCCACACTCATGATCTACATGGGCGTATGTGCTGTTTGAAGTCACGATTACACAATGTTGGCAAGCTTGTTTTCTTTGTCACTTGGTAAAAAGACCATTTTTCTGTTTTCAGATAGAATGGTTCAATTGTTATAAGAAGTCCCTTGCTACTTACATGAGGTCATTGGGAGGAAATGAAGGTTTGGACATAACACAGGATATGAAGCCTCCCAAAAGCTTATATATTGAAGTAAGTTTTACCTCTTGAGAATGGATTTTATTGAATGTGTGGATTATGCTCCTATTATGTAAGAAGGAGATATGAATATAGTTTTGTTAGGTGCCACCAAGTCCTATTCATAGTAACTAGATGTACAACAGAATGAAACACTGCCTTGCCCCGCACCCTCTTCTCAAACATTGCTGTTTGAGCCCATTATTGCAGTCATGGTGTCAATGTATACCACTGAGAGGCTTCCTCTTTTTGACCATCCAGGGACTTGCCATCCAGATGACATATACACGGAGTCGGCCTCTTTAAGGGGCACTCCCGCTGTAGCTCTTCCAGCATAGCTTTGTTTGCTCTTCTGGCTGTTGATGTTTTGTCAGTGCTTTTCTGCGATATCATAATTCATAGTTATCAATTCACCTCTGTCTTATTCATTGTTCACCTTTCATATACATATTAGGTGATTAAAAAATAGCATGGCTGGGGTCAGATAAACCGAGGACTAGTTTTCATAGTTTTACTGAGATAAAAGGACCCCTGGTGGTACAGTGGTTACACATTGGGTTGCGATCAGCATGGTCCGCAGTTCAAAACCCACAAAAACTCTGTCCCTTGACTCCACCCCTTGAGGGATAAGATGGGGTTCCTGCCAGGTCTAGAGGCCAGGTGTGTGGATTTCTCACCCAATGGGGGGGTGTTAAATTAAACCTCTCAAGTCTACTTTGAGATTGGTGCGGCAAGTGCTAGGCTTCTCTTTCCCCCTTGCCCCCTAATTGTGTTGTTTTGCTAACACATTTCCTGCTTGGGGGTGGGAAGGTGAGGAATGTTGAGCAAGGGCTGGTGGAACTGTAGAACAAAGCAAAAGTTAAGCTTGGCTAGTGACTGTCTGCACCAAGGTGACTCTGCAAAGCTGTTCTTCACCAGAGGACAGCAAGCCAAGAGGCTTGGTCAGCTGGGTTAGCTCAGGGACCAGAAAAAATTGGCTATGCCAGGCAGGAGGGAAGCTTCCCCAGCGTGTGGACAGCCTATAACAAAGAGGGGAATCTGTTAGTAGTTGCTACTGCTCTCTCAGTTTAAGAAGCTTGGATGTACTTCATATTGAGATTCTCTTCCATGAAGTTTAGGATATCGCTCCTAGTGGACCTTCTCTATAATTGCTGAGAGTTGTCCGAGTTTGTTGTCTGACAGTCATTTTGCTGACTCTGCTGCTCTTTAACACTTTAAAGAAGTCTTTTGCAGCATTTATCTCATGGCTTGATTTCTTCACTAATTCCATGAATGTTGATTATGCATTGAAATAAATGAAATCCGTGTCAATTTATTTTTTTCTCTTTTTATCATTGTGTTTATTGGCCCGAGCATGAGGCTTTTTTTTTTTCATCGAGCCATAATCCCTACAGAAAGCTTTAGTCTCAGTTCTTCATTAATGTGTTGAATCCTCTTAGCTTTCCATAAGCAAAGTTGTATCATATGCATATCACAAGGTCTCTGCTTTTACACTGGACATTTTAATACTTTCATATTGAAAGTTACTACCACTAAGGAAGTACTTACCAAGGAGCTTCAAATGTTTCTGGGACTTTTTTCAGTTTTTAAATTCCATATTTGCACACACTTGAAGTCCCTGTCATATAGTTGTCATTTTGTTACTTGTTAAGTGGGTTATCCTCTCTTTGCTCCTCATTTCTTCCAGTAGTACCACGTACTTTGGCGCTTAGTTAATTTTTGGATTTTGAACCATCTTTATTATCCTCTTTTGTATACTTTTGAATATTGAATAAAGAAGACCAAAGAAAAATGTTTGCATTCAACTTAGGTGTTGGCTAGATATGTTAGGTAGCCAGAATAGGGGCCATAAAGGGGGAGTGTTAGTCTGGGTAGACAAGAGAAACAAATTCATAGAAACTCATGTTTATAAGAAAGAGGTTTATATAGAAGAACAACTGAATATTGCGAAAACGTCCCAGCCCAGTCCAGGTCAAGTCCGTGAGCCCAATATTAGCCCATATGTCTGATACCAATCTGTAAAGGCCTCGTCAGACTCACGAAACATGCAATGACTCCGATTGCAGGACGATCTTGAACCAGCGAGTAGAAAGTTTTTGGATCCAGTAGCATTGTAAACATCTCAGCGCTGGCAGGGTTCTCTATGTAACTTCTCTGACTCCAGAGGTCTGTTGCATCAGGGTAGGTCCGTGTGGCTTTCCCAGCTACCAGGACGTAGTGCCATGTGTCTTGCCAGTAGAGCATCTCCAAGGAAGTGAGCTGAGAGAGAAAAGCGTCTCCTGTTTAAGGAGGAAATACTGGAGTTCCCAGAATTCTCAGGCGAAGGCAATGCCCACACAGAGGCCTCACTGGCTATCCTGATTGACCAACTAGACTCCACCACTTCACTCTTAATCCTCTCAAGTCCCAAATTGACATCAGATTACATAAGCACGACAAGGGGGTTGTCTCCGCAGTAACTGCATAAGGCTAAAGCAAAAGGATTGGAAGAAATCAGGCATCCATTAAATTTTAGAACAATCAAACTGAGCATGCTCAGACAAGAGCTCCCTCCGCCCCGAGGGGAGGTCCACCAGGGCACACAGATTAGGCTCAGTTACATTACCTCACACAGGTGGGCCTAAACTCAAGCCAGTGGAACCAACCAATACCTTCAACCATGCTTCCCCCAGCCGTTGTGGAGAGGAGGGAATAAAGACCCTGCCTTGACTTCCTTCCATTCCAGCATTCTCCACAAGTGGGGGGTGGGAGCCCTTTTGGCCCCTGGGATTTCCTGGTTCCATGTGCTGGGTTATGTGTTCCTGTTCTTTCTATGTGTTTTTTCCCCATTCAGCAGTGAACCCATGTGCAGTTCTGCGGATCCTTGTATGCTTTCTTAAAACAATGTGTATTTTTTGAGGCTGTAATACCTGAAACTTCCCTTTTCCCCATAAAATCACTTGGATTACAAACCTGCTTCTGCTGTGTGAATTCTTTCAGGTACCTGAATCCAGGAACCTAACACCTTTTTCTCTATATTGCTTCATCTTGCAATCTACTATCCTTGTATTTCAATCTAAAGGAATGTCTCAACATTCCCTCAGGTTTTATTTGTTTTCTTGAATTTTATCCTCATTTATAAAGGAAAGTTTTGCTGGCTATAGGAATCTTGGATGGCTGTTCATTTCTTTCATTATTTTAAATATGTGACTCTATTACCTCCTGGTTTCCAGGGTTTCTATATATGTAAATTGGTACTTCATTTTATTTGATATTGTCAAGATTTTATCTTTTTTTAAAAGAGTTTGATGATAAGATATTTTGGTGTGGATCTCTCAGGCTTTCTTCTGATTTGGAAATTCTTAAGTGTCATTGATATGTACATTCTTGTCCTTTGTCAAGTTTTGGTAATGTTCTGCTGTTGTCTATTAAGTTTTATTTAGTTACCCTTTGCCCTCTTCTGGGACTTCCATAATATTTGCATTGATTTGCTTGATGGTGTTCCTTGGGATCATGTTTCTTTACTTTTGTTCCTCAGACTCAATAAGCTGTTCTGTTCTTCTGCCAACTCAAATATCCTGTTGAGTTATCCAGTAACGTTGTTTCTCTTATTTGTTAGTGCTAGTAATTGGATTGGCTTCTTTAAATGTAGGAAGACATATCAGAGGGCCGTATTTGACTTTCTCTGGCTTCACTGTTTCCATGAGGCAGAGTTCAGACATGCCTCCATCCTTCATCCTTCAATATCTATTCTGACACCACCCACTCCTCCCTCACACACTGCCTTTCTGTCGGGTTCAATTATCGGTCCCAGTTGGCCTCACAGAACTCACAGACAATATTCACAATTTAGTGGGCTTATTAAGGAAGGTAACTAGTTACCACAAGTCAGCATCAGGAAACAGTAAGTGTACCTCTCCTGTCATCCAGCAGTCATGTCAGTCTTTAGTCCTTAGCCTCTCAGTCACATAGTCCCTTTGCCTCTTTGGGCCAGAAAGGCAGCCCACTGCTCTGCCTCAAAGTATCATAGTCTCAGTATTGCTCCTCTGTTTTATGTCATGGACGCCTTGCCTCAGCCTCTGGTCTTGGCCTAGTTCCTCTGTTCTGTCCCATGGTCTCTGTGCTGCAGCCTTTGATGCCTCCATCTCAGTCTCTACCACTTCAGACAAAGATCTCAAGTATGTCCCACTAGGGCCTCTTACACCATGATGGTCCAGCATTTCTCTGTGTTCCTGCTTCTGAGATGGCTTTTCCACATAACCATCCCTCCAAAATGGGATTTTAACCATAGCCATATAGGCTAGAATTGATAATACAATGCATAAGAGATTATGGCTAGATGGGCCTTATACATTGACTACATCTCTTCATCTCTTTCTTAGGATCCCTGCTGGCATTGTAGGATAGGCATTGATTGGACTGCTAACCATAAGGTTCCAGAACCAAACTCTCTGGTATTGAGTCAATGCTGATTCCTAGGGATCCCCTATGGGTTTCTGAGTAGAAAGCCCAGGCTTTCTCCTACTGGTACTGGTAGTTTTGAACTGTCGACCATGCAGATTGCAACCCAGTGATTAACTGCTGTACCACCAGGGTTCTGAGTTTCTTAAGGTTCAAATTTACCAACTGTTGCTCAGGAGAAAGATGAGACTATTAGTTTCTGTAAGGATTTACAGCCTTGGAAAACCAATATAGGGTCATTGTGAGTTAGAATCAACTAGACGGCGGTGATAGAATCTCTTTATAGATATTTTAATTTATGTATATATATTGCTAACCCAGTTTTCTTTTGTTCTTTGGGCCTGTTTTTTTTCCTAATTGTTTTATTAGGGGCTCATAGAACTCTTATCACAATCCATATATATACATACATCAATTGTATAAAGCACATCTGTACATTCTTTGCCCTAATCATTTTTTTACATTTTATTAGGGGCTCATACAATTCTTATCACAATCCACACATATACATACATCAATTGTGTAAAGCACATTCCTACATTCTTTGCCCTAATCATTTTGAAAGCATTTGCTCTCCACTTAAGCCCTTTGCATTAGGTCCTCTTTTTTCCCCCCTCCCTCCCTTGCCCCCCCTCCCTAATGAGCCCTTGATAATTTATAGATTGTTATTTTGTCATATCTTTCCCCATCCGGAGGCTCCCTTCCTCCCTTTCTCTGCCGTCCATCTCCCAGGGAGGAGGTCACATGTGGATCCTTGTAATCAGTTCCCCCTTTCCAACCCACTCACCCTCCACTCTCCCAGCATTGCCCCTCATACCATTGGTCCTGAAGTTATCATCCACCCTGGATTCCCTGTGCCTCCAGCTCCCATATGCACCAGTGTACAACCTCTGCCCTATCCAGTCCTGCAAGGTAGAATTCGGATCATGGTAGTTGGGGGAGGAAGCATCCAGGATCTGGGAGAAAGCTGTGTTCTTCATCGGTACTGCATCGCACCCTGACTGACCCATCTCCTCTCCTAAACCCCTCTATGAGGGGATCTCCAGTGGCCGACAAATGGGCTTTGAGTCTCCACACTGCACTTACCCCTTCATTCACTATGGGGTGTGTGTGTGTGTGTGTGTGTGTGTGTGTGTGTGTGTGTGTGTGTGTAAAATTAAAAACTTTTATACAATAGCCTATACTGCAGGATAAAGTGTAGCTATCTGCTTTGTACTCCTCCTGGATCATTGCAGTATCCCCACTTTGGGAAACACTGCTATAGAGGGACAGGAGTATGGAAATGCTTATAGTGCCCTCTCTGCAACAAACTTTGATTCACAGTTTTAAGGTAATAGTGATGTGTGAGCTGAACTATATTAAGCTTACATTTTATAGGTCAAAAATGATTGGATGTTGGCACTTTAATTTCAAGCATCTTAATGTAATCTAACATTCCATCTTCCATAAATTTTGTTTTATTATTAAAATACTAAATGAAAATTAATTGATTGCTAAGTTACTGTGTAAGCAAAATGAAAGAGCATGAAACTGAATCTTTTAAATGTATTTTTAAGTATTCCTGAGAAACAAGAGATTGGAAGACTTGATTTCCTTTGAAAAACAGTTTGTTCACTCCCTCAATGCATGAATATCTCCTTTTATTAAATTGGAACTCTATGATGCTCACTCTCCCGACACAACGGCTGGAGCCAAAGTGGGTGAACAAGTAAATGTGGTGAAGAAAGCTGATGGTGCCCGGCTATCAAAAGAGATAGTGACTGGGGTCTTAAAGGCTTGAAGATAAACAAGCGGCCATCTAGCTCAGAAGCAACAAAGTCCACATGGAAGAACACACAAGGCTGTGTGATCGAGTGGTCCCAAAGGGATCAGTTACCAGGCATCAAAGAACAAAAAATCATATCATTGACTGCACACCTCCATGATAGGATCGCTGAAAACAAATGGGTGCATAAGCAAATGTGGTGAAGAAAGCTGATGGTGCCTGGCTATCAAAAGAGATAGTGTCTGGGGTCTTAAAGGCTTGAAGGTGAAAAAGCGGCCATCTAGCTCAGAAGCAAAAAAGCCCACATGGAAGAAGCACACCGGCCAGTGCGATCACGAGGTGCCAAGGGACCAGGTATAAGGCATCATGCAAAAAAAAAGATATGTGTGTATGTATGTGTACATGTGTGTATATGTATATATGCATATATATATACCATATTAAATGAAGGGGGAAGTGCAGAGTGGAGACCCAAGGCCCAAGTGTCGGCCAATGGAGATCCCCTCATAGAGGGGTTTAGGAGAGGAGATGGGTTAATTAGGGTGCGAGGTAGTACCGATGAAGAACACAACTTTCCTTCAGATCCTGGATGCTTCCTCCCCCCAACTACCATGATCCGAATTCTACCTTGCAGGGCTTGATAGGGCAGAGGCTGTACACTGGTACATATGAGGGCTGGAGGTACAGGGAATCCCAGGTGTGTGATACCTTCAAGACCAAGGGTGTGAGGGACGATGCTGGGAGAGTGGAGGGTGAGTGGGTTGGAAAGGGGGTACTGATTACAAGGATCCACATGTGACCTCTTCCCTGGGAGAGGGACAGCAGAGAAGGGGGGTAAGGGAGACTCCGGATAGGGCAAGATATGACAAAATAACGATGTATAAATTACCAAGTGCACACGAGGGAGGGGGGAAAGGGGAGGAGGGGGAAAAAATTAAAAAGAGGACCTGATGCAAGGGGCTTAAGTGGAGAGCAAATGTCTTGAGAATGATTGGGGCAGGGAATGTATGGATGTGCTTTATACAATTGATGTATGTATATGTATGGATTGTGATAAGAGTTGTATGAGTCCCTAATAAAATGTAAAAAAAAGAAAAGAGAAAAATATGATTAGGGCAAAGACTGTACAGATGTGCTTTATACAATTGATGTATGTATATGTATGAACTGTGATAAGAATTGTATGAGCCCCAATAAATTGTTAAAAAGAAAAACAGTTTGTTTTTTGATGTATGTTCTTTTATCCTGATGGATTATGGGAAGGATCTGGTCAATCTAGTTGAGGTAAAATGCTCTTTTCTTTCTTGTTTGCCACTGTTATGTCCCTCATTTTTATTCCTTCTGATTAATATAGTGCATTGTTTGAGAGGAAAACGTCCAACTATGTAGTCTCCTTTTATCTAAATCCCTGGTTTCCTTATTGGTAATACCATCCATGTATACATTTGCAAAGCTTATTTTTCCCTTCCCGGTGACGTAGGAAATTGAGATCTTTAGGTTTAGGACCACAGTAAATATCTGGGAATAGTAAGGTTCCTAAGTACACAGAGGAGGAAACAGACACATAAAATACAGTACTTTTACTGTTCAGGCATTTATATAATCCCACTTCATGTTATGATCACTGCATATTTTAAAAGGTAATTTGGATAAAATATCTGATTTTCTTTTCAGGTACGGTGTCTAAGAGACTATGGAGAATTTGAGGTTGATGATGGTACCTCTGTGATACTAAGAAAAAACAGCCAGGTATTTATTGTCTTAAGAATGTATACTTTGAACTTCAATAAAAGTATTGAATGAAGAAAATGTTCGAATCAATAGTAAAATAATTACCTTGTGATGACAATTTTTAGCACAGGCATTATGTTTAATATAGATCACCTTGTTTTGTACTTTTTGTAAATGTTAAGACTTACAAATATTGAATATACAATGGACTGCAAAAAGTGGGAAAATTCCATTCTGTGATTCCATTTATCTACCATGTGTTCTAAGCAATGTACTAGTAAAATTTTTATCTATTAATTACAAACAGATATAATTTTTATGAGTATATTACTTGGGCTTTGTTTGTTGTTTTTTCATTCTCTTTTGTTTTGTTTTTTCTATAGCACCTATATCTTTAGTGACTTCTTTAAGCATTAAAGAGGGCCACATCCTAAGAACTCAGAGTTCTTAGATTGGGGCTAGATTTAAATGGGAGCACAAAATCCATTCACATATCTGTGGTTTATATATGTCTCTGGTTCACTTTAGAAACAACATCATCATTTTATGATAACGAAAACTTTTCAAACCATCTTCCTGGGGCATAAGGTAACGATAGTGTTATTCATTTAGCTAATGATACAGAATTTAAAACACGGTTGAGAAAAGCATATAGAAGTATAGGCTGGTTTCAGACATCAATTCATGCTCGAATTGTTGACTTATATAGATTAAATTCAAGTTTCTGAACAATTTATTAAAAAATCTTTTCTGGGGGGACTCATACAGCTCTTATTACAATTCATCCATACATACATTGTGTCAAGCACATTTGTACATTTGTTGCCATATAATTTTCAAAACATTTTCTTTCTACTTGAGCCCTTGGTACCAGCTCCTCATTTTCACCCTCCTTCCCCCACCCTCCCTCATGAACCCTTGATTATTTATAAATTATTATTATTTTGGCATATCTCACACTGTCCAACGTCTCCCTTCACCCACTTTTCTGTTGTCTGTCCCCCATGGAGGAGTTTATATGTAGATCTTTATAATCCCTTGCCCCGTTCTACCCTACCTTCCCTCCACCCTCCCGGTATCGCCACTCTCACTTCTCGTCCTCAGAGGGTCATCTGTCCTGGATTGCCTCTGTTTCTAGTTCCTGTCTGTACCAGTGTACATCCTCTGGTCTACCCGTGTTTGTAAGGTAGAATTGGGATCATGATAGTGGGAGGGAGGAAGCGTTAAAGAACTAAAGGAAAGCTGTATGTTTTATCTTTACTATACTATACCCTGACTGGTTTGTCTCCTCCCCAAGGCCCTTCTGTAAGGGTATGTCCAGTTACCTGTAGATGGGTTTTGTGTCCCCATTTCGCACTCCCACTCATCACAGTGATAGGACTTTTTGTTTTTTGATGCCTGATACCTGATCCCATTGACACCTTGTGATCACACAGGCTGGACTGGACACTATTTACACAAATAATTAGGGTTGATGTTGGAACAAAACTTTCAACAAAATTCATTCCAAAAGGTAGCAACATGCATACCTGGCTAATACATGTCATAACAAAATAAGAAGAGCATTAAAGTAGTAAATATTTGGTATTCCCGGATCACCATTCATTAGGCACCCTGAAGGCCAGAGAGTCAAACCAAAGTCCAATAACTGCCAATTCCATAACTTGGGATAGCAGTCATCATCTTCTCACACTGATGAATTTCAGTCTTAAATCAAAGGGCTCCTGATGAGTTTGAATGAAAGCCCAGTTTACAAACTCCAGTGAATGTAGCTTCCACATGGATTCTTTCTGGTGTGGCCTATGAAAGATATTGTGTGCCTCAAAAGAACAATATTAAGTCCACTAGTCTGTAGCACACACCCTGGATTACCAAGAGCTGGATAGAAAGTAGGTCCAAAAGGTCCAATTAGGTGGGCCTCTACTCAAGTACTCCCTCAACGCAAGAACACTTTGTTCTAGTCACCTGGCATTCTGTGATAACCTTCCCGCCAGAATTGCTGAAGACAAATGGGTGCATAAGCAAATATAATGAAGAAAGGTGATGGTGTCCAGCAATGCAAAGATATAGCATCTGGGGTCTTACAGGCTTGAAGATGAACAAGTGACTCTCTAAGAAGCAACAAAGCCCACATGGAAGAAGCACACCAGCTTGTGTGATAAAGAGGTGTAGAAGGGATCAGGTATCTGGCATCAAAGACCCAGAACAAAAAGCCTTATTGATGTGATTGAGGGGGAGGGTGGACTGGAGACCCCAAACCCATTTGTAGACAGCTGTGAGAGTAGTGGTACCAAGAGGGGGCACTGATCACAATGTAACCTCTCCCTGGGCATGGGCAGTAGAAAAGAGGGTAAAGAGAGAACTCGGACAGTGTAAGACATGAAAAATTAATAACAATTTATGAATTATTAAGAGTTCGTGAAGAAGGGAAGAGGGAAAAATGAGGAGCCCATGCCAAGGGCTCAAGTAGAATGAAATTGTTTTGAAAATGATGATGGCAACAATGAACAAATGTGCTAGACACAATGGATGGATGCATAGATTGTGATAAGAGCTGTATAAGCCCCCAAGAAAATGATTTTGATCAGAATTGTGTTCTATCTATAGATTTATTGCTTTCAGTAATATTCATATTTTGATTTTTCTGTAGTTTCCTTTGTACAGGTCTTTTGTTTCTTTGGTTAAGTTTATTCCCAGGTATTCATCTTTTGTATGGATATTATAAATGATATTGTTTTCTCTTTTTTTATATTTTTTTCTTGATGTTTTTATTTTGGAGCTCTCTTCAATAGCATATTAAAATTGATTTCTGCTTATTAATCTTGTTTGCCATTACTTTAACAGATTCGTTAGTACTTTCCAACAATCTTTCTGTGGAGTCCTTGGGGCTCTCACTATGTAAAATCATACTATCTGCAAATAGTGACAGCTTGACCTATTTTTTGCCCAATTATATTCCTTTTATTTTAAATTTTTTTTGCTGTCTGTCTGGCTAAGATGTTTATTGTAGTACAATGTTGAATAAGAATATTGATGAGGGACACTCTTATCTACTTCCTGTTTTCATTTTTTCTAAATGATCGTGATCAGGTTTTGAGGATTATGCTCATTTCATAGAATGCGTGTGGGAGTTTGCTGTCAGTTTCTATATTTTGGAATAGTCTGCACAGAATTAGTTATGGCTCTTCCCTGAATACTTGCGAGCATTCTCCTGTGAAGCCAACATACATACTTCTTTAGAATCTTTCTTGGTTGGAAGTCTCTTGGTGACCTCTAATTCTTCTTTTGCTCTACATGTATCTTTTTATTTCATTTGGATCTTTTGTGATGGTACCCTTTTCATCTCAAATTCTAGATATTTGCATCTTTCTTTTCCTTTGTTAAGTTTTCTATCAGTTTGTCGATTTTGTTAATCTTTTCATAACCAACTTTTTGTCTTGTTGATTTCCCCCCCATTTTTCAGTTCATTTATTTCTGCTTCAATTTTTATTAGTTCTTTCCCTTTATTGTTGAAGGACTTATGTGGTTTCCCTCTTTCTACTTGTTGGAAGTGTTTTATTAGTATTGGTTTTGGATTTCTCTCATATTTCGTGTGTGTATTGATTGCTATAAATTGACTTCAGATAACTGCATTTGTTGTATCCGAGTTTTTGGTATGATGTGTTATAGGTTTGCTTGTTTTAAGGAGTTCCTTAATTTCTCGTTTTCGTTTACTCTAGTGTCCAGTCATTTTGAAATGGTATGTTTTTCAGTCTCCATGTGTTTGTCTTTTTGTTCCTTTTCTTTCTGTTGTAGATTTCCAGTTTTATAACATTGTGATCTGAGAAAATGAATTATTGAATTCAAAATTCCTTTATTTTTTCCTCCTCAGGAAATAACCTTTATTTCTCCCTTGTATTTGAGGGATATTTTTGTTCAGTATAATATTCTTGGCTGGCTTCCTTCCGCCCCACCCCCCCTTCCACCCGTCACAATTGTATATATGTCATTCCATTGTCTTCTTGCCTGCAGGTCTTTTGCTGAGAAGTCTGAATTTATCCTTATCAACTTTCCTTTGTAGATGACTTTTCCTTTTTCTCTAGCTGCCCTCAGATTCTCTCCTTTTCTTTATGTCTTGATGTTTTCTCTTTGGTTGTCCATTCTTCTCAGCTTGTTGAATAGTGTGTTGAAATTTTCTTCCATGGTTTCTTGTACTATTCTCTGTAGATTTTTTTTTTGGTGGTGTTCTTTTCCCAGCATTTCTTTTCTTTTTTCTTTTCTTAGATGGGTTCTTATGATAGTGTCCTACAGGATTTATTTGGATGCTTCCGGGGTTTTTTGTTGATTGCTTCTCTTGTCTACTGTCGTGAGGGTAATTGTCTTCAAGCTCATTTATTTTATTTTCCTTTTCCATTTTATTCCTCTAGCCTTTTACTATGTTGCCTAATTCAGTTATCTCATTGCTTGTCTTCTAGAATCCTTTGGTTTAAGGATTTTAGTTTCTCAATTTCTTCTGTTTTTCTCATGAACATTCCCCAGATCTCTTGACCTAAGCATCATTCTTCTGAATTCTGTTACTGGTGGTTCACAATCACATCTTCAGACTATTCCATTGGTTTGAGTGCTACTTGGTTGTTCATGTTTGTTTTTCTTGAATTTGGAAGCTTTCTGTGCTTGACTGCTGTTTCTTCAGCATTGTGGTGTGTGAGCTGCTGGTCATACAGAGGTAGAGTTTGTCTAGTGACACAGGTGAGTTCTAATAGGAGCTGGAAAACATACAGTGGTGAAATGAAAAGGAGGGGAAAGGTGCCTAAGTGGGGATAGTGGCTGGGAAAAATAGAATAAAATAAAAGTAATGATAAGAATAAAGTAATGATAGTAATAAGTGACTGTGAATAAGCCAACAGACTTGCAAAAATAATGGGAAAATATTTTCAGAGGGGTAATCACAATAAGGAGCTCTGGTCATATAATGGTTACGTATTGAGTTGTAATCCGAAAGGTCAACATTTTAAAACCACCAGCTGCTCCGCCAAAAAAAGGAGACTTTCTATTCCCATAAACAGTTACAGTCTCAGAAACTCACCGGACAGTTTTACCCTGTCCTATAGGATCACTGTGAGTTGACACTTGCGGGCAGAGAGTTAATCTCAATTAATAGGTTTCATGGAAAAATATTTAATGAGAGAACAGCAAGAAAATAGAAAGATAATTGATAGAAGTACAAGGATCAAAAAAAAAAGACTTGGGTATGGTTGTGGGTACCAGATTCTGCTATTGTGGCAATGTGAATGAATGTGAGCATATCTGTGCACTTAGGAGGTCCTGGAAAGCCCATGCTAGAGTGGGTATGCTGGGATACACAGACCTGTCTCTTCCTGGGAGGAATGTGGATTCTCAGGAGGGTGGAGTCACTCCAGAAGAGGAAGTAGGAGATCAAAAAAGAGAGAGAGAGAGAGAGTATTAAAATAGAACAAAAGTACAAAATCCAAAAATATATATAATAAAGCTACCTTGTGGGTGGGGATTCCTGCTCTTTTAGTAGTCTGTGTGTACATGTATGCGGTATCATGGCGCTGGCACACGGGATGGAATGCCTTGTAGAACAAAGCAGGAAAAGAGGAGGAAAATGGGGAAATGGTACAGAGCGTACCTTGGGTACTGAGTATGTGTGTACCAAGCTGCCCAAGTGATCTGCTAGCTATCTGTGTCCCTAGAGGCCAGGGAAGTAGAGGGTTGGCTGGCTGACTGTCTTTTCTCAGGGGCCACGAAGAATCACGATGCTTGTGGAAGCAACTCATGTTGCTGCTCATCCGTAAAGGGGGTCTGTCAGCAGGCCTTGCTGCTTTCCACTTTGAGAAACTTGGGTCAACTTGGCTTTTAAGTTGAATTTCTTGCTACCAGGAAGTGCAGAATCTTTCTCATAGTGGAAACTCTTTGGTAGTTGCTGAGCACATCTTCCCGGGCTTGTTATATGGTGGCCATCTTACCCCATTTTCTGTCTTTTTCTACTTGAGGTATTATAGTAGTATAGATGTATTTTTTTTTCTCACAACAACAACCTTACATTATTTATTGTTAAACTTGATTAGGAAGCAAAAAAACAAGGAATAAACCAGATTATTTGCCGATTGAAGTTCAATTCCTCAGATGGGGACAAAAATCTTAATTCATGATTTGAGCCTGGGAAAATGCGGCCATGCGTGCCATCCTTCAGGGGGCTCCTTACAGACCCAGCTTGGTTCTTCTCCAATGTCTTCTCTTGGAGTTGTACCTGATTTTATTACCGGTTTTCATTCGAATCCATTGGGGAATGGGCAGATTCTGCTTCTGTTTCTTGGCCAGGAATCTCTTGATCCTGAAAGTCTTATGAGATGACATGGTGAAGTCGGAGCACCATCACACTCGGGGTGGCAGAGAGACGGAGAGGTAGATGTATTTTTTAATATAATTTTACTAGGGGCTCTTACACCTCTTATAGCAATCCATATATCAATTGTATCAAGCACATTTGTACATATGTTGTCACCATTATTTTCAAAACATTTTCTAATTGAGGCCTTGGTATCAGCTCCTGTTTTATTTCCCTCCCTCCCTCCCTCACCCTCATGACTCCTTGTTAAATTATAAATTATTATTATTTTCATATTTTACACTGTCTGCAGTCTCCCTTTACTCTGTTGCTTGTCCCCTGCAGGTGGGGAGTGGCTTATATGTCGATCATTGTGACTGGTTTTCCTTTTCTCCCCTTCCTCTCCCCTCTTCCCCTTCCCCTCATGGTATTGCTACTCCCATTACTGTTCCTGAGGGATTTATCTGTCCTGGATTCCGTGTACCAAGAGCTCTGATATGTACTAGGGTACATGTTCCTGTCAAGCCAGATTTGTAAGCTAGAACTGGGGTCAGGATAGTGGGGTGCCAAGGTCAATTAAAGAGCTAGAGTAGTGTGTATTTTGTTGGTGCTAAACTGCACCCTGACTGACTTGACCCTTCTGTGAGGAGATGTCCAATTGTTTACAAATGGGCCTTGGGTCTCCACTCCAAACCCCCCCCCCAATTCATATCTATATGATGGTTTGTTTTGGGTCATCTGATACCTGATCCTGTTGACACCTTGTGATCACACAGGCTGTGTGCTTCTTTCATGTGGGTTTTATTGCTTCCCTGCTAGATGGCCGCTTGTTTAACTTGAAGCCTTTAAGACCCCAAACACTATCTTTTCATAGCTAGGCACCATCAGCTTTCTTCACCACATTTTCTAATGCACCCATTTGACTTTAGCTATCATGTCAGGAAGGTGAGCATCACAGAATGCCAGGTTATTAGAAGGAAGTGTTCTTGCGTTGCGGGAGGACTTGAATAGAGAACCAATATTCATCTGCAACTTTGATATTAAACATAAATATATGAACATAGACCCATATCCCTATCATTATATAAGTATATTTTTATATATGTGTGTATATTTACACCTCTATAAATGTCTTTTGCCTCCAACAAACGATCCTTGAACTAACTACAAGTTTTCTTTCTTGATGTGTTTTGTTTTGTTCTTTGTCAGTGATTTGTTGTTGTTTTGTTGTCTGGTTGTATACTGTTGATTTGTTTTCCTCTGTCTTATTTTCGTGCATGTTATTGTCTCCACAGGTCTGTCTAAATAAGACAGGCTGGATGAACTATCTGGAGGAAAAACAATGGACCGACAGTTCCGGGGGGGCTTGGGGTAGGGGAAGTGGGGGGATAAGGAAGTGGTGTTAACAAACCCAGGGACAAGGGAACAACATGGGACCCAAAATGGTAGTGAGGAGGGAGTGGCAGGCCTGGTAGGGAATGATCAAGGGTAAGGTTACATAAAGAAGAGGTATAGCTGTAACCCAGGTGGGGATGGAGCTTGGTAGTAGGGCAGGAGGAAAGTCAAGGGAGATGGAGGAAAGAGCTAGGAGTCAAAGGGCATTTATAGAGGTCTAGACAAAGACATGTACATGCAAATATATATATGAGGATGGAGAAATAGATCTATGTTTCTGTATTTATAGGTTTAGTTTTAAGGTGGCAGAAGGACCTTGGACCTCTACTCAAGCACTCCCTCAATGCATGAATACTTTCTTTTATTAAGTTGGCACTCTACGATGCTCACCCTGCCTACACAACTGCTGAAGCCAAAGTGCGTGAACAAGTAAATGTAGTGAAGAAAGCTGATGGTGCCCGGCTATCAAACGAGATAGTGTCTGGGGTCTTAAAGGCTTGAAGATAAACAAGCGGCCATCTAACTCAGAAGGCACAAAGCCCACATGGAAGAACACACCAGCCTGTGTGATCGCGTGGTCCTGAAGGGATCAGTTATCAGGTATCAAAGAACAAAAAAATCATATCATTGGGTGCACACCTCCATGATACGATCACCAATGACAAACGGGTGCATAAGCAAATGTGGCGAAGAAAGCTGATGGTACCCGGCCATCAAAAGAGATAGTGTCTGGGGTCTTAAAGGCTTGAAGGTGAACAAGCGGCCATCTAGCTCAGAAGCAATAAAGCCCACATGGAAGAAGCACACCAGCCTGTGCAATCACGAGGTGCCAAAGGCATCATGCAAAATATATATATATATATATATATATATATATATATATATATATATATATATATATATATATATACCATAGTGAATGAAGGGGGAAGTGCAGAGTGGAGACCCAAAGCCCATTTGTCAACCACTGGAGATCCCCTCATAGAGGGGTTTAGGAGAGGAGATGGGTCAGTCAGGGTGCGATGTAGTACCGATGAAGAACACAGCTTTCCCCCAGATCCTGGATACTTCCTTCCCCCAACTACCATGATCCGAATTCTACCTTGCAGGACTGGATAGGGCAGAGGTTGTATGTACACTGGTGCATATGGGAGCTGGAGACACAGGGAATCCAGGGTGGATGATACCTTGAGGACCAGGGGTGTGAGGGGTGATACTAGGAGAGTGAGGGTGAGTGGGTTGGAAAGGGGGAACCGATTACAAGGATCCACATGTGACCTCCTCCCTGGGAGATGGACGGCAGAGAAAGGGAGGAAGGGAGCCTCCGGATAGGGAAAGATATGACAAAATAACAATCTATAAATTATCAAAGGCTCATGAGGGAGGGGGGACCGGGGAGGGAGGGGGAAAAAAAGAGGACCTGATGCAAAGGGCTTAAGTGGAGAGCAAATGCTTTGAAAATGATTTGGGCAACGAATGTAGGGGTGTGCTTTATACAATTTATGTATGTATTTGTATGGATTGTGATAAGAGTTGTATGAGCCCCTAATAAAATGTAAAAAAAAAATGTCTTTTGCCTCCTTTCCTCCTCTATTTCCCTTTACTTTCCTCCTGTCCCACTATCATGTTTGACCTTCATTTGGCTCTCAGTAATTCCTCTTTCAGCTACATTGCACTTGATCTAACCCCACCAGGCATTCTACACCTTCCTCTCCATCAATTTTAGATCTCTTTTTGTTCCCTGTCCGTGGGTCTGTTGGCTCCCCTCCCCCTTCCCTAGCTCTCCCTTTCTATTATCCCCTGGAGCCGTTGGTCCCATTTTCTTCTCAGGATTGTAGGATTTGAATTTTTCTAATATGGTTATAAAGTTCTTTCCTGTTGTTTTGTTTATATAGTGGATAACATTGATTGTTTTTCTAATATGTAACCATCATTGCACCCTTGTTATGAATTCATGTTGGTCATGATGATTTACTTTACTGAGATATTTATTGTTGGCTTTATTAGGTAGGGTTTTGTTGAGATATTTTTACATTTATGTTCATAAGTGATATTGCTGTATTATTTTCTTTCCTGGCTATGTTTCTGTCTGATTTGGGTATAATGATTTTACAAGTTTCATAAAATGAATTTGGGGACTTTCCATTTTTATTATGTCCTACAATGGTTTGAATAAAATTGGTGTCAACTCTTCTTTGAATGTATTGGGAGTTTTTAATTGCATGACTCGTTTCTCTTTTCAATATGTATGTTTACTTTTCCTGCTTCAGTGTGTTCGTGTATGATAGATGGTGGTGTTGTTGCTGTTATTGGAAGGTGCTGTGGAGTTATTCCAACTCAGTGTTCCTATGGACAATAGAGCAAAACCCTGCCCCATACTGTGCAGTCCTCTCTATTGTTCTTATCTTTGAGCCCAGTGATGCAGCTACTGTGTCAATCCATCTTGTTGAAGGTCTTCCTCGGTTCTAAAACCCGGTACTTTTATCATGCGTGGGACACGTCTCCAAGGTCTGTCTCCCTGGACAACATGTCCAAAGTACATTAAACCAAGTCTCGTAATTTTCTGCTACAGAGCCTTCTGGATGCACTTTTTCTAAGACAATTTTTGTTTTCAGTTCCTCTTTTTAAGTAACTTATTTTCCCTCAATTGCTGTCAGGATTCCTGTCATTTGTAACTTTCATCATGATATGTCATGATTATTTTATTTCAGTCAGCCCTGCTTTTGGTTTGTTTAGCTTCATGAGTACATTTTTTACCATGTCATGATATATTAAGGAAGTTTCCTTCTCTCTGCTCTTTTGATTGTTTTGTTTGTTTCTTCCTGTTTTTTTATCCAATCACACATAATGTACTTGATGTTGTCCCACAGAATTCTGTGATTTTCTCTAGATTTTCTTGTCTATTTTAAAAATTATTCCTTTACCAAATTAGGTTGAGAGATTTTCTTTAATCTCACTGATGAACTCTCTCTGATTCAATTCTAGTCCGTTTGCTCTTTTTTAAAATTAAAAGATCATACTACTGGGGACTCAGTTTATTGTGCCAACCTGGCCGATAAACACATGTGGGGTTAATTGAAGGGCAGAGGGATAAATGGCTCAGTGAGCCTCACCTTTCTAGTTCTCGGGTCTCTTGCTTTGTGGTCACACCAGGGTGCAACTGCTTTCGCAGTTCCCTGCTACAGCCAGCTTGCAAGACAGACTTCCTGCAAGACATCCCCAGGGAGAAGCCACATGAACGTACCCCGATGTAGCCCTGGGTGCTGGAGCACCCACGTGGAGACCCCTGCCAGCGCTGAGATGCTTACATATTCATTGACTCAGCTTTCCTCTGCAGTCGACATCATTGTGTCTGTTTTGTGAGATGGAGCAGGACTTTGTGGACTGTTATTGGACTAATGGGTTAATGTTGGACTTGTGGGCTTGGGCAGCACTGGGTTGGGATATTTTCTTGATGCACACTTAACCTTTACATACAACTCTCTCTTATACACAAGTTGCTGTAGATTTACTTCTCCAAAGTACCTAGACTAATAAAGGGGCTCTTAGAGCTCTTATAACAATCAATACATCAATTGTATCAAGCATATTTGTACATATGTTGCCAAGATTATTTTCTAAACATTTACTTTCTATTTGAGCCCTTACTATTAGACCCCAGGGACTCTCAAGGGGCAGGATTGTACTAGGAGGCCAAGAGGTGCAGTCCTTATGCCCTTGTGATGATACTGGCCTTGCTGTGCCCCAGGGTCAGTTAGCCCCTAGGGCAAGGCAGGGCATGAAGTGAGACCAGTGTTAAGAGCTCCGCTGGTGTAGGCAGTCCCCAAAGGAGAGAGGGCCACCGTTGATCCCAACCCTAGCGAGGTGATCTCCTGGCTGTCTTTTCAGGCAAGTGGGGGAGATATGTCAGTTACGTGGGCGCTGACAGAAAATGAACCACCCATGTGATGGACATGGGGCTTAGAGGAGCCAGCAGAGAGCAGGCTGCCACGGTCAGGCCTTATCAGGGGTTTAGAGGCCAGGGTCAAAATATCAGTCCCTCTTTTTCCCCTCCCTACCCACCCCACCTTGACCCCTTGATAAATTATAAATTATTATTATTTTCATATCTTAACCAACCACTCTCTCCCGTCACCCTTGGTTTCTGTTGATCGTCCCCCTGGGGTGGGGGTGTGGTTATGTGTCAATCATTGGAGTCACCTTTCTCCTGCCCTCCTGGTATCACTACTTCCATTGTTATTTCTTGATTCAGTGTGTGTCGAGCTCTTATCTGTATCTGTGTACATGTTCTGGTCTAGCCCGCAGTGAAAGGCAGGACTGGAGTCATGGTAGTGGGGGGTGAGGAACCTCAAGGAACCAGAGGAATATTGTATATTTCATTGGTGTTATACTGCATCCTAGTTGACTCATCCCTTGTGACCCTTTTGCAAGGAGATGTTCCATTATCTACAGATGGATTTGGGGGGGGGTGTGGGGTGTGTGTGTGTGTGTTTTGGGTCTTCTGATGCCTGTTACCTGATCCCATGTCATGATCACACAGGCTGGTGTGCTTCTTCCATGTGGGTTTGTTTATCAGCTAGACAGCTGCTTGTTTAACCTCAAGCCTTTCAGATCCCAGATGCTATATCTTTTGATAGAAGAGGTACCATCAGCTTTCTTTTTTTTTTTTTAATATTAGCATGGTGTGTTTTATTTTTGCAGTACTTTCACATATCCTGCTCCAATTAGTGATACTTATTTTCCCCAGAGATAAAGAAAACAAGGGAATGGGTTTTTAAGCTAAACTGAAATAAGGTATGAATAGCAAACTAGTAAATGTACAAGTAATTTTCTCACATAACACTTGATCACTAGAGTATGAATAGCAGCTTCTCCAACTCTGACACCAAGCGATTACATTTAATGCGATGGAAAGTTAATGTCCAAGCCTGGGTGAGCAGCATCTGACACTTGTCAGAGCCAGTCTTAGTTTTCTGTTGTTGTTGTGGTCGGGTGCTGTCGAACCAGCTCCACCTCACAGTGACCCTCTAGACAAGAGAGCACACCCCATCCAGTCCTGAACCACCCCCAGTATCGCTCTATTTTTGCATCATTGTTGCAGGCAATCCATCAGCTTTCTTTACCACATTTGCTTGTGCACCCATTTTGTCTTCACCGATCATGCCAGGAGGGTGAGCATCACAACATGCCAGGTTCTTAGAACAAAGTATTCTTGTATTGAAGGCAGGCCGTGAGCAGAGACCTAAAGTCCATCTACTACATCAATGTCTTGCCATATATGATGTACATAGACCAATACCTCTATTTTTATGAATTAATGTATTTACATAGGTACACACTTATGCTTATACTTCTATCTATAGCTTTGCTTCCTAGATCTTTCCTGTTTCTTTTTACCTTTCTTCTACCTCACCATCACACTCACCCTTCTTCCACCTTAGTAGTTCTTCTCAGCTAAATTGCTGTTACCCCAACACCACCAGGATCTCTTTATGTCCTCCTCATTGTTGATTTTAATTCCTTAGTTATTCCCCTGTCTTTGGCGTTGTTTGCTTACCACTCCCTTCCCCTGCCTCCTTCCACTCGCAAAGTCCTTTGCTCTTCTAATGTGTTATCTGTTTCTCTCATCTTAGTATTAATCTTCTGAATTTCTCTTTGCTGTGGTGTACGGTTTCTAGTTTCAATTGATGTGTTATTTTAGTGCTTTCCTGAATTACTCTAAAGTGTGTGTGTGTGTGTGTGTGTGTGTGTTCAGTTTTTCTTTAGCTTCGCAATCTTTCCTTTCTCCCGGTTCATTGATAGTATAAAAGTATAATTTTTAATAGTTTATCAGGTAATTTCAATGCCTTTTCTTCCTGAAAAAAGGTCTTCTAGCTCTATATTGGTCATGTGCTTCAGCTGTTCTGTCTTGTTTCTTCATATAAACTTAAATTGCCTTTGCCACTGAGATGTTGTAGTATTAGTGTTTTTGTGTTTAATTGATCTTAGTATCTTGAGACTGCAGACACTCCACCTATCTACTGGTTGTTGTAAAGGATAATTTGAGAATGTGTGTGGTACTGTTTGTTGTTATTATAGCACAGTTAGCAATGGTTTCTTTGGTGGTCTCACTTACGTAAAGATGATCAGGTGCTACAGGAGTATGTAGTGTCTGTCACTGTATAGGTATGACTACAGTCATAGAGGTGGCTAGGCCTGCGATTGCTGTCCACTGTCAGGTAGAACAGGAAGGGACAAAAAAAAATTGCCAACGAAGAAATAATTTTTGAAAAAGAAACCAGCAAGAGACAGCGGACAAACAAGAGCAAGTGAAAGGAATTTAATAACTAGAAGTGTGTGTGTGTGTGTGTGTGTGTGTGTGTGTGTGTGTGTGTGTGTCAAAAACCAAGGTAGAGAAAAATAAAAGAGAAGCTAATCAAAACATAAAAAAGGAAAGGAAGGGAACTGGAAAAGTAAATTAAAATGGAAAGAATAGAAGTAGAAGCAGAAATAAAGAAGAAAGCAGAGTGCAGAAGTGATTAAAATAAATAAAAGGAAGTGAAGGAAAAGGAAAAACAAAGAGAAAACTTGGGGTGAGGACCTTTTTGTATAGGTCACAGCCTCTAGGGGGTTGAATATTGATTCCAGATGGAGCTTGGCAGGCCTATCTGTTTTCTGTGGTCCATGCACCTGATCCAGTAGGGTGTTTTTACAGCTTAGGTGATAGCTGAGGGGAATCTTTCTGGTAGAGAAGCAGCTGGGTCAGAATGGCTAATCATGGGGGAACTTTCCACGTGTCCAAGAGTAGCGAGGGATCCAGCATTGTATTTTTTGCTAGTGCTATGAGGAGAATCTCAAGCATTTCTGGGCATGGGGGTGATAATCCATCTCTAGGCATGGGGATGTTAAACCATGAGGGCATAGCTTTGTCTTCAAGCAGAAATGGACTTACAAGGATATCTCTGTCTGGTGTATGGGTGAAGGTAGGGGCTGGCAATTGTGATATCAGGAGGGTGTGGGAAACAAGTGAGGATCCTTTCTTAGTGCCAGCTACCAATGTGCCAGGCTTCTGTCTGGATGGAATGCGTCAGGCTAGCTGACAATTCACCTGTCTGTTCTTGCACCACTTTTGTTTCCCTTCATCTTCTAGTTAGTTTTCAGTCCACTTTTCTATAATTTCTTCTGAAGCTCAAGGTTCCAAGATTACCTAGTTTTACTAGATCTCTTGTATCTTTGTTGTAAGTTGTCTGTATAGTTATTCATTATACCTGATGTCCTTAATACATAAGTTCTTCTTTTTAAAAAAAAAATATATACTAGTTACACTCCTGGAAAATTCAGGGTTTATTAAAGTTGGGCAAAAAACCACTTCTGTGTTTACAAGTTTCTTATTGAATTTAATTTAAACTATACAATTCATTTAAGTAATTCTGATTAAACTACCAATAGCTTTAACAAAATTTGAATAAAGCAATAAATATAGTAAAGTTAACTTAATTCCTTATTAACTACTTGTTACTGTTGAGTTGATTATGATCTATCACTGTTGGAATTTTAAAATAAGCTATTAGTTTGTTTTTTATTGATGTAAAATATAATCCAAGAGGTTATTTTCCAATAATTTCTTTTCTGTGTCCCTTTTTTCCCTCAGCATTTTTTACCTCGTTGGAAGTGTGAACAGTTAATCAGACAAGGAATTCTGGAACATGTGCTGTCATAGCTTCACATTTAGACAGAGTCCAGCTCTTGGAGACATCTGTACATCTTTCCATCTACCTGACACCACTGTTTAATTGTTAAAATTACAGGCATTCTTTATGTAAAACCAGAATTACTTGACTACATAGTTTTAGTGCTCATTTCTAAGAAATTATTAGAATCCTAAGAATTCTCATCCTTGCAGTACTCTCTATCCATATATATAACATTTTATATTAGTGGTTTGTTAATTACCTTTGAGTCTTTTTCCTCTTTTCCCCCCAAACACAGTTGCATTTGGCTGTACAAGAAGAAGGCAGACCCTCATGGGTCTTACATTCGGCAGGGATGCTGTAGCATTCCTGGTGAAGCCAAGAAGCCCAAGATTCTTGAATATTTATTAATGTTTCACACAAGCAAGTTACGATGATGTGTAAGACCTCTTGCTATATTTAATGTGTAACCACAATTGTTTATCATCTGATTTGCGAAGGCAGACAGTAATGGCTAGCCTGGCACATGACTATCAATAAACTTGTGCATCAGCAACAACTAAATGCCATAAGCAAGGTAGCTTAAAACAAAGGGAAGTTTATTCTCGGTTCTGGAGGCCAGAAATCTGAAGGCAAGTGTTGACAGCACCTTGTTCTCTCTCTGAAATAAGGGAGGTCCGTATATCGTTTTTCTCAGCTTTTGGGAACTGCCAGCAATTCTTAGAGTTGCTTAGCTTGTAGTCAATCATTCATTATCTATTTACTTGTGTTTTTGGATTCAAATGCCTTTTAAAGATACCAATCACCATTTTGAAATAACAGTGAAAGCAAATAATAATTTATAAGTGTATGTATATATATAGGTAGATATGAGTTGAACCGGTGGTCTGTGGGAGTATACCTGTGTGGCAGGGATTATTTTGATATACTTATTTGTACTGTAAATATGTCAATATGTCCACGTATGTGATAGAGCATACAAGGTACAAAGTTATGAAAACTTATTCATGTCCAAAAACACCTTCAAGTTCTGAGGCACTGGACTGGAAGGGTAAAGACCATAGTTTGGAGACTGTCTAGGTCAATTGGTGTAACAGTCTTTAAACCGAATGTTTTGCATTTTATTTGGATGAGTAGCAGTTACAGGGAGTCTTATAAGCTTGCGTGGTGACCAGTTAAGTTCCAACTGTTAGTCTCTTTCCATTTGGAAAAGAGTTGAAATCAAAGACCCAAACAATTAGGTTAAAGAACTATTGGACCACATGAACTCCTACCTCCTGAGGGGTACCAACTCCCACAATCAAACGGGTCCAGTTGTGTAATTGAGGGGTAAAATTAAAGAGACAACAGACAAAATAAAGTATACAATTGCTCACCTTCAGGACGGCCATGATCTCAACAGCCAGGTCCACACACAGAGAGAAAATGTATCATATTTCTAATCATGCTGTATATACATTTTGAGGACATTCAAGCCCCCTAGTGACAGGTAACCATATGCGTAACAGGAAGGGGCTGTACAATAGGTTTATGCGTGACAGAAAGGGGACGAGCTAGGAATACACAGACAATAGGAAGGGGGAAACACTGGGGATACACCTGTGACAAGATACCCGCTAAGCAGCTGACCTCCAAGTGTACAGTCATTTACCATGTGTCATAATAAGGTTGTGACAACCTGGGGAAAACCTTTCTGTATCCCACAACCTCTCTAACCTTAAGACGAGGAGAACTGGAAGGTTCCTGGCTACCACTCTAGTAAAAATCGAAGATCCTGAACAGAGTAGGAGAGAAAAGACCAGCTTCACTGGTCTGATAAAGACAGGTAGAGAAACCCCTCTCCCCCTAAGACTATAACCCTTAAACATCCGTCAAACCTGAAAATGAACCTATTCCCAGAGATCATTTTTATGCCATACTGGACAGACCTGTAAAATAGTAACACTTGTGAGGACTCATGAGAACAAAGTATACTGACAATCATATGAGAAGAAATGTTGCTAAAAGCCAAGTTCAGAAGGCAGGAAGAAGGTGAAATGGGAACCCAAAAAGGATGTTTAAGGGATTACAACTAATGTCACAAAAGAAACAAATTAAGAATTGTTGAATGCGAAACTAATTCTGTAAACAGGTACAATGATGAAGTGTTCTTTAATTAAATAAAAACTTAGTATTAGATTGTTGTTGCTGTGCATGTTGGGTGCTGTTTAAGATTTTCAACTCAGCAACCCCATAAGTGTTTGTTGGGGCTGTAGTTTTGGTCATCTCTACTATATTTTAAATTATGAAATGATGAAATGTTAAGTAAGTGAGTAAAGCTTTTCCAAAAAGTCATGTGGAAATAGAACTAAAAGATAATCAAGAAGGACTTCTGCCAAGATTAAATAGACACCGAGAGATTGAGACAGAGTTACAGAACAGAGGCAGGGTTCAGACAAAAATGAGTGAAAGAGAAAGATTTTATTGAGGGAAAAGAACTCCCAGATGGATTCCGCAACCCAACAAGAATAGGTTAAGTAAGTCGCGCATGGTGCTAGGGTGGCAGGATATATACATATTATATGAGCTTAAAGGCATATGGGCCGGTAAGGGGAAGGGAGGTTCTTTGTACTGCGGCTGCAAGTTTCGGAGCAGGAGATGACCTGTCCATAAATCATCTTGTTCTCAGCAAACCTGCTTCCTGGCACGCTGGGGGGGAGTCTGTGTTCTGCCCGGGGGTAAGCTTTGTGACATGCTGGAGGCAGCTGCTTTGAAGTTCAGCAGGTCATTTGTCTTCTTGAGAGGCTGGTGCAAGGGGCTGCCTGGTCCGGACCTGGCCCAAACAGACACACTACCAAGATCCTGTACAAGAAATATGTGAAAGACCAAATAAAACACGAATGAAAATCCAGGGACCCTCAGTTTTAGAGGAGAGGATAGAGAGATTATTTGAATGCTGACTACAAGAAGCTGAATAAAATCTAAATATGAAGACACGAGACTAGTAAATTCTCAACTGACATTACAGCACATCCATTATGAAATTTGTGTTTAATGTGAAATCATCACTATAATCAACATTGGAAGATTTTCTTCTTGTACCCATTGCTGTTGAACATTATGAAGTTTTGTGAACAGGGTTTGATCAGAACAATGAGCTGACAACTGCCCCATATCAATAGCTGGCAGCCCAGGTGCCCAGCCCTCCCCCTCCCCCCACCCATTTACCATAGGTGTTCTACCTACAGGTGGGGGCCACTTTTTGACTAATGATAGTGGCCAACATCTTCTAAATCTGTTCTCAACTGCACTCCGCAGTGAACAGAGAATTATAGTCATTCCCGTTCTGTGTCACACCCATAAGGAGACAGGTGCTTAGCACCTAACAACATATAATCACCAATTAAGTACAAATAGTACCATTACAGTACACTGAAAAATTCAATTTCATTTCACCCAAAGAAACAATTCACCAAAATAAAGATCTAGAAACCCTTTCTAAGGAAGAAATGTCATGGGAACTTCCTAATAGTTAATAATTGGGCATTTTACATAGAGAATATTGCAAGGCAAACAAAACTTTGGGAAAATTCAGGGACGACTACAATAACAAAATTAATGAAACATTAGAAATTATACCAACACAGCAAATTAAAATCCAAAAGATTACAGAAGTAGGTAGCATTGAAGGTAAGTCAATGAAATGTAATCAAGAAGAAACATTCATCAAGAGAAGACAAAGCTCATTAAGCTGATCATTTTTAGGTGCTATTTAGTTGGTTCCTCATAGCAACCCAGTGTACAAAAGAGCAAAATACTACCGTCCTGTGCCTCTTCACAATTAGGTTTGAACTTGTAACCATTTTATCAGTCCATTGTGAGAATCTTTTTTACTACCCTATTTTAACAAGTCTGATGTCCAACATCTTGAGACAATATGTTCAAAGTATGTGAAATGAAATCTTGTCATCTTTACCATTAAGGATCATTCTAGCTGTATTTGTTCTAGAATACTTGTTCTGCCTGTCCCTGGTCTTCTCACTGTTCTTCATCAATACCATGATTCAAATGTATCCATTCTTCTCTGGTCTTAATGCCCAAATGCCACACTCTCTTGGGTCAGACAGGTCTCAGTCTCAAAGTGACTCCCTTGCTCTTCAACACTAAAATGTCTTGTGCAGCAGATTTGCCCAGTGCAATACTGTTTGTTTTCTTGACTGCTCCTTCCATGGGCATTGCTTGTCAATCCAAGCAGAATGACATTTTAGATACTATTAGTCTTTACCATAATGTTGACTACTGATTATAAGGGTTTTGGTTTCCTTTGCATTGAGTTGTATTCCATACTGAAGTTTGCAACCCTTGATCTTCATCAGCAAGTGTTTCAGGTCCTCACCTGTAGCAGTTGAGGTGTCATCTGTATATTGTAAGTTGTTAATAAACACTCTCTCCAATCCTGGGCCTGTCTTCATATGTTCTTAGATTATTATTTCACCATATATTTTGATTAAATATGGCGAAAGAAAGCAGCTCTGACATGAATATTAGCTGCTTTTAAACAGCCCCATATTGTTCTATTCCAATGAATGCCTCAAATACCACTTGGTTTGTACAGGGATGATCAAGGGTTGAGGAATTCCCATTTTTCCAAATGTGATCAATAGTTATGATCTATGTACCCTGTTACCTTTACAACGCAAGTAGCAACAGTTGTTATCTTTGTTCAGCCAAGATCCATCTCATATAATCAATGATAAATCCTTTGTTCCACATCCTCTCCTGAATCTGACTTGAATTTCTGGCAGCACTCTGTTGATTGTAACCATTGATGAATTTTTTTCAGCAAAAGTTTATTTAACAGATATTAATATAAGAAGTTTGATAACTTCTGCAGTCTGTTGTGTCACCTTTCTTTGACGTAGGCACAGATTTTCAGTTGGCCTTGTAACCTTGTGCCAAATTTCTTAGGCATAGACGAGCCTGTATATTACTTCGCTGAAGAAACATTTCCATTGACCAATTGCAGGAACTTTATTTTTTGCGAATGCCTTTGATAGGGCTTGGACTTCTTCCTTCAATACCATTGGTTTTTTATCAGAAGTTACCTCTTAAAATAGCTGAATGTACTTTTCAGTACAGTGAGTGTTCTTCCCATCATCTTTGGGTACTTCCTGCTTTGTTCAATATTTTGCCCATAGGAATCCTTAATGTTTAACTCAAGGCTTGGATTTTTTTTCTCAGTCCTTCAGCATGAGATATGTTGAGTGTGTTCTTCCTTTTTGGTTTTCTAACTTCAAGTCTGCATATTTGATACTTTGTCTCATTAATCTGCCCTTTGTGATTTTCTGTGAACTTCATTTCTTAAATTTATTACAGTTGATCTATGATCAACTGCAAGTTTTAGGGTCTCTTCTGATATCTGCTTTATTTTCTTTTTATTGGCATATTGCTTTCTTATTATATAACCTTGTCATTTATTTCATCCCACAGCATATCAGTTGTCATCAGTGTTGTTAATATTTAATGCTGTTCTTGATGTGTCTATAAAATTGAGGTGGGATATATGCAAGGTCATATTGGGGCTTTTGTGGGCATGTTTTAATTTTCAACATCAACCTGAACTTTTATGTGAGCAATTGATGTTCTGTTTCACAGTCAGCCTTTCGGCTGCTATTACTGAGCTTCTCTGTCATCTCTTCCCATGGAGGTAGTCAGTATGAGACCTATCTATACATTCTGTATGCTGTCTATCCAAGTACACATTATGTTGTTGAAAAAGGTATTGCATTTAAGTCCATCTCAGTAAATTCTATCATGCAATCAGCAACTTTTGTTTCTCTGAAGCCATAGTTTCAAACTATTGTCCCTCTTTGTTCCAGCTCTCATTCCAATTATCAATAATGCATCTTGATTATATTTGTGATCAGTTCAGACTGAAGTTGGTAGAATTCAATTTCTTTATTCTTAAATTAGAATAATAGTCATACTAATTGGGCTTCCTTGTAGGTATATAGATATTTTCATATTACAGAAAGCATTGTACTTTAAGTTTTGAAATTCTCTTTAATCCACATTCACACAATTCAATAGTTCAGTCATATCAAGAAGAATTGTACAATCATTACCACAATTTCAGAATATTTTCTCTATACCCCCCCACTCCCATGGTTAAATCATCTTTAAATTGAGTTGTGTAATCACCTTGAGTCCTAGTACTCACTCCCCCTCCCACCTTCATTGTTTACTTCCGAAATAGCCTCACCCTCCCCAATCCCTGCTCACCCACCCCTATATCTCCTAGAAACCCTTTCATCAGTTAACTATATTTATCCACTCCTGTGCTTCAACTGGTAAATCCAACAGAAATAATAACAAAAAATAAAATGATATGGATAAGACAATAATATATAAAGACAAATAAAAAGCACCAACATCATTTCTTTTTTCCTAACCCACCACCATCAATATTTTAAAGGCCAGGGAAGAAGTTTTTATCATGGAGTAAGCAAGAGATCCTTACACCTAGAACAAATTCAGGATGGATCTAGAAGGTCAACTGATCAAATCCCAAGTTTGATCCAGCATAATCAGGATGACAATGATTTTTGTTTGGTAGTAAGTATTTCAGACCTTTGCCTGTAACTAGAGATCTGCCAGTGGCTTAATTTGTCTTGATATTCTGCAGATGGATTTTGGGCTCCCACTGTCCTCCATAGCCTTCCACAAATTGGGTGTTCATAATTTTAGGTCTGATATTACTTCTTTCATCATATTTGAGTTTATTGTCATCTTTGACTCATACGAGCTGGTTTTCTTCCATGTTGGCTTAGTGGACTCCTTACTTAGATGGCTTTTTATTTGAATACACACCTTAAAACCACAAACACGATTCCACTTGAGAGCCAGGCACCATCTGCTTTCTCACCACAATGCGTAGGACACTCTTCAGTGATCTTTTCATGTGAGTGAGTATTGAGCAGGGCCATGTTTTCAGAACTGACTATTCTTGGGCTGGAGCTAGACTTCATTTGGGGCCCATAATCTAGCTGCTTCTCCCGGGGATATTCATGACTCAGGTTTACTGTGGTGGTTGTGTGTGTTAGTCCAGGTAGAGAGATCCAGGGAGACACTCGTGTATAAAAAAGAACTTTATATAAAAGAGCAACTGTATATTGAGAAAACATCCCTGCCCAGTCCAGATCAAGTCCATAAGTCTGATATTAGTCCATATGTCCAATACCAGTCTATAAATTCCTCTTCAGACTCAAGCAACACATGCAATGATGTTGAATGAGGAAAATCACAGGCCAGTGGGTGAAAAATCCGGATCCAGTGGTGGTGGAAGCATCTGAGCGATGTCATGGGTCTCCATATGACTCCTCCATCTCCAGGGCCCTGGCTCCATCAGTGTAGCTCCCAGTGGCTTGTCAACAGGAATGTCTCACAGGGAGACAAACAGAGTGAATCAGATACAGAAAACCTTAAGAGTAGAAACAACATTGTCAGAGATGGTGCCAGAAGATGAGCCTTCAGTCCAGAAGACACTCAGTATGACTCCAGGAGAACTGCCTTCACAAAGTAGAGTCTATTGTGATGTGGGTGGAATACACCCTACATGAGTAAAGCCTTCAGGACCTTCATTTACTGATGGGACATGACTCAAAAGGAGAAGAGATAGCTGAAAACACCAATTACCATATATGCTTGAGTGTAAGCCACGTTTTTTGTTTTTTTGTTTTTAATTTTAACAATTTATTAGGGGCTCATACAATTCTTATCACAGTTCATACATATACATAAATCAATTGTATAAAGCACAACTGTGCAGTCTTTGCCCTAATCATTTTTTCTCCTCTTTTCTTTTTTTACATTTTATTAGGGACTCATACAACTCTTATCACCATCCATATATATACATACATCAATTGTATAAAGCACATCCATACATTCCCTGCCCCAATCATTCTCAAGGCATTTGCTCTCCACTTAAGCCCCTTGCATCAGGTCCTCTTTTTTTCCCCCTCCCTCCCCTTCCTCCCCTCCCTCATGTGCCCTTGGTAATTTATACATCGTTATGTTGTCATATCTTGCCCTATCCGGAGTCTCCCTTCCCCCCTTCTCTGCTGTCCCTCTCCCAGGGAAGAGGTCACATGTGGATCCTTGTAATCAGTTCCCCCTTTCCAACCCACTCACCCTCCACTCTCCCAGCATCGTCCCTCACACCCTTGGTCCTGAAGGTATCATCCACCCTGGATTCCCTGTACCTCCAGCCCTCATATGTACCAGTGTACAGCCTCTGTCCTATCCAGGCCTGCAAGTTAGAATTTGGATCATGGTAGTTCGGGGGGGGGGGAAGCATCCAGAATCTGGGGGAAAGCTGTGTTCTTCATCGGTACTACCTCGCACCCTAATTAACCCATCTCCTCTCCTAAACGCCTCTATGAGGGGATCTCCATTGGCCGACACTTGGGCCTTGGGTCTCCACTCTGCACTTCCCCCTTCATTTAATATGGTATATATATACATATACACATATATACACATACATACACACACTTATATCGTTGTTTGTTTTTTTTTGCATGATGCCTTATACCTGGTCCCTTGGCACCTCGTGATCGCACTGGTCGGTGTGCTTCTTCCATGTGGGTAAGCCACGTTTTTCAGCACATTTTAATGTAATTTTTGTGGTAAAATTAGGTGCTTCGGCAGATATTCAGGTCATATACTTGAGTATATACAGTAATGGAACTTAGAATGTAGGGATTTAGGAAAATTGAGAGTTGTAAAAAATGAAATGGAAGTCAGAAATAGATATTCGTGGTGTTAGTGAACCAAAATGGACTAGCATTGGCCATTCTGAATCTAAATGTAGCTTGCTGAGAATGATAGATTCAAGAGGAATAGTGTTTCATGCATTGTCAAAAAGGACATTTCAAGATCTAGAGTATAATGCTGTCTGCGATGCAAAATCTATCCTCATATATGGAAATCCAAACAATTGTGATTATTCAAATTTACATACCAACCATTCAAGCTAGTGATACAGAAATTGAAAATTTCTACCTATGTACCTATGTCTCCATTCTGTAATTTATCAAACATGGGAATACTGCATAGTTTAAAATCATGAAAGGTGTTAGGTTTATACTGTCTTACCATACTTACTCAATCTGTATGATTAGCTCAATTATATAAAGAATGTGACACCAGAATTGGAGGAAGACATATTAACAAACTGCAATATGCGGATGACACAACCTTGCTTGCTGAAAATGAAGAGAAATGGAAGCACTTGCTGATGAAGTCAAGGATTGCAGCCTTCAGTATGGGTTACTACTCTATAAGGTAAACCAAAATACAACTGGACCAGTAGGTAACAGCATGATAAATGGAGAAAAGGTTGAAGTTGTCAAGGATTTTGTCTTGATTGGATCCACAATCAATGCTCATAGATGCAGCAGTCAAAGAAATCAGAAGACATGTATTTGGGTAACTGAATATTTTGAGTACCAAGTTGCGCCTGACCATGCCGTGGCATTTTTTTTCTTTTTTTACATTTTATTAGGGACTCATACAACTCTTATCACCATCCATACATATACATACATCAATTGTATAAAGCACATCCATACATTCCCTGCCCCAATCATTCTCAAGGCATTTGCTCTCCACTTAAGCCCCTTGCATCAGGTCCTCTTGTTTTTTCCCCACTCCCTCCCCTTTCTCCCCTCCCTCATGTGCCCTTGGTAATTTATACATCGTTATGTTGTCATATCTTGCCCTGTCAGGAGTCTCCCTTCCCCCCTTGTCTGCTGTCCCTCTCCCAGGGAAGAGGTCACATGTGGATCCTTGTAATCAGTTCCCCCTTTCCAACCCACTCACCCTCCACTCTCCCAGCATCGTCCCTCACACCCTTGGTCCTGAAGGTATCATCCACCCTGGATTACCTGTGCCTCCAGCCCTCATATGTACCAGTGTACAGCCTCTGTCCTATCCAGGCCTGCAAGGTAGAATTCGGATCATGGTAGTTGGGGTGAGGAAGCATCTAGGATCTGGGGGAAAGCTGTGTTCTTCATCGGTACTACCTCACACCCTAATTAACCCATCTCCTCGCCTAAACGCCTCTATGAGGGGATCTCCATTGGCCGAAACTTGGGCCTTGGGTCTCCACTCTGCACTTCCCCCTTCATTTAATATGGTATATATATACATATATACACATACATATACACATATATACACATACATACACACACTTACATCTTTTTTAAAAAAAATTTTTTTTATTTTAACAATTTATTGGGGCTGATACAATTCTTTTCACAGTTCATACATATACATACATCAATTGTATAAAGCACATCTGTACAGTCTTTGCCCTAATCATTTTTTTCTCTTTTCTTCTTTTACATTTTATTAGGGACTCAAGCAACTCTTACCACAATCCATACATATACATACATCAATTGTATAAAGCACATCCATACATTCCCGGCCCCAATCATTCTCAAGGCATTTGCTCTCCACTTAAGCCCCTTGCATCAGGTCCTCTTTTTTCCACCCCCCTCCCTCCCCATTCCCCCTCCCTTGTATGCCCTTGGTAATTTATACCTCGTTATTTTGTCATATCTTGCCCTATCCGGAGTCTCCCTTCCCCCGTTCTCTGCTGTCCCTCTCCCAGGGAAGAGGTCACATGTGGATCCTTGTAATCAGTTCCCCCTTTCCAACCCACTCACCCTCCACTCTCCCAGCATCGTCCCTCACACCCTTGGTCCTGAAGGTATCATCCACCTTGGATTCCCTGTACCTCCAACCCTCATATGTACCCGTGTACAGCCTCTGTCCTATCCAGCCCTGCAAGGCAGAATTCGGATCATGGTAGTTGGGGTGAGGAAGCATCCAGGATCTGGGGGAAAGCTGTGTTCTTCATCGATACTACCTCACACCCTAATTAACCCATCTCCTCTCCTAAACCCCTCTATGAGGGGATCTCCATTGGTCGACACTTGGGCCTTGGGTCTCCACTCTGCACTTCCCCCTTCATTTATTATGATATATATATACATATATACATACATATATACATATACACATATATACACATACATACACACACATATATCTTTTTTTTTTGCATGATGCCTTTTACCTGGTCCCTTGGGCACCTCGGGATCGCACTGGCCGATGTGCTTCTTCCATGTGGGCTTATTTGCTTCTGAGCTAGATGGCCGCTTGTTCACCTTCAAGCCTTTAAGACCCCAGTCACTATCTCTTTTGATAGCCGGGCACCATCCGCTTTCTTCACCACATTTACTTGTTCACCCACTTTGGCTCCAGCCATTGTGTCGGGAGAGTGAGCATCATAAAGTTCCAATTTAATAAAAGAAGGTATTCATGCATTGAGGGAGTGTTTGAGTAGAGGCCCAAGGTCCTTCCGCCACCTTAATACTTGACTTATAAATATAGACACATAGATCTATTTCCACATCCTCCTATATATATTTGCATGTACATGTATTTATCTAGACCTCCATGAATGCATTTTGACTCCTAGCTCTTTCCTCCATCTCCCTTGACTTTCCTCCTGCCCTACTACCATGCTTCGTCGCCACCTGGGCTAGAGTATACCTCTTCTCTAAGCAACCTTACCCTTGATCATTTCCCACCAGGCCTGCCACTCCCCCTTCTCTACCATTTGGGGTCCCATGTTTTTCCCTTGTCCCTGGGTTTGTTAACACCACTTCCTTATACCCCTCTACCCCCCCCACCCCAAGTCCCCCCGGCACTGTCGGTCCCGTTGTTTTTCCTCCAGATAGTTCATCCAGCCTGTCCTATTCAGACAGACCTGTGGAGACACTAACATGCACGAAAACAAGACAGAGGAAAACAAAGCAACAGTATACAACCAGGCAACAAAACAACAAAAAGAAACCACTGACAAAGAACAGAACAAAACAGTTCACAAGAGAAAAGCTTGTAGTTAGTTCAGGGATCGTTTGCTGGCCCTTAGGAGCGTTTTCCAGTCCAGTCTTTTGGGGGCCATGGCATTTTTAATCATCTCATTCACATGTAAAAATTGGACATTGATTAAGGAAGATCAATGTAGAATCGATGTATTTGAATTATGGTGCTTGTGAAAAATATTGGAAGTAATTGGACTGCCAAAAAACAACAACAAATCTGTTTTGGAAGAAGTACAGCCGGAATGCTCCTTAGATACAAGGATGGCAAGATGTTGGACATTGGACAGGTTTTCAGTAGAGACCAGTCCCTGAAAGAATGCTTGTTACAGAAAAGGCACAGCAAAAAAGATGGATTGACATGATTGAAATCATAGGCTCAAAGAGAAAACGTGTGTAAGGATGACACAAGAAACAAGCACTGTTTCCTTATGTTGTCGATAGGGTCACCGAGTCTGAACTGACTGGGTGGCACCTAACAAAACAAGATTGAATATATGCCATCAGTTATATCTATTTTTTATGTTCAAATAAATCTTTATTTTTTTAAATCATTTTATTGGGGGCTCATACAACTCTTATCACAATCCATAGCACATCAATTGTGTCAAGCACATTTGTACATTCGTTGCCCACATCATTCTCAAAACATTTGCTCTCCACTTAAGCCCTTGGCATCAGCTCCTCATTCCCCCCCCACCCGTCGCTGCCCTCTCTCTCATTAACCCTTGGCAATGTATTATTTTGTAATATCTTGCACTGTCCAACATCGCCCTCCACCAACTTTTCTGTTGTCCATTCCCCAGGGAGGAGGTTATATGTACATCCTTGTAATCGGTTTCCCCTCCCCCCCCTCCTTCCACCCTCCTGGTATCCCCACTCTCACCACTGGTCCTGAAGGGATCATCTGTCCTGGATTCCCTGTTTTTCCAGTTCCTATCTGTACCAGTATACATCCTCTCATCTAGCCAGATTTGTAAATTAGAATTGGGATCATGATAGTGGTGGGGAAGGAAGCATTAAAGAACTAGAAGAAAGTTGTAAGTTTCATTGTTGCTACAATGCATCCTGATTGGCTGTCTCGCCCCACCCCCCAACCCTTCTGTAAGGGGATGTCCAGTTGTCTACAGATGAGTCTCTCTTGGTTCCCTAATCTGCACCCCCCTCGTTCACAATGATAATATTTTTTGTTCTTTGATGGCTCCTACCTCATCCCTTTGACACCTCATAATCCCACAGGCTGGTGTGCTTCTTCCATGTGGGCTTTGTTGCTCCTCAGCTAGATGGTCGCTTGTTTACCTTGAGTCTTTAAGACCTTAGACACTATATCTTTTGCCACCATCAGTTTTCTTCACCACATTTGCTTATGCACTCATTTGTCTTCATCGATTGTGTTGGGAAGGTGAGCATCATGGAATGCCAGTTTAATAGAACACAGTGTTGCATTGAGGCAGTACTTGAATGGAGGCCCAATGTCTATCTACTACCTTAATACTAAACTTTGAGGGCCCCCCAGTCCCTTCAAACCTTGTGGATCTGTGCCTACTTATCTTTATGATGCGCCTCCTGCGACCCAGCAGTGTTGAATTTCCCTCTTACTAGCTCTCCTGGGTTGATTTCTGTGGAGTCCCTCTGGTATGTGTTACTCAGTCACCATCTTCCCTCCAAGATAGTTTTTTTAGAAAACATTTTATTAGGGGCTCATACATCCAAGATAGTTTTTATTGATTGTGTTATTAAACTTTTTTTGGTCTTCATTGCCTTTTTTCGTGACATTTTTTTTTTCTTTGAGAGTGGTGTATTGAAATCTTCTGTTCTTACTGTCGATGTGTCTTGGTCCTTTTTCAATTCTTTGAGGATCTGATGTATTTCAAAGGTGTTTCATTGAGTGCATAGATGACTATTATAGTTATGGTTTTCTGAGCTATTTTTCCCTTTATCATTATGTAGTATTCAATCTTTTCTCGTTATGTTGTTTGCCTTGAAGTTTATCTTCTTGGAGATTAATATTGTTACCCCTGCTGAGTTTTGTTGCTGTTTGCTGGGTATGCTTTTGTTCCACCTCTGATTTTTAATGTCTTCAAGTCTCTGTTTGTGAGGTGTTTTTCTTGTAGGCAGCATATTGATGGGGCTTGCTTTCTTATCCATTCAGCTTCTCTCTGTCTCTGTACTGGTGTATTTAGTACATTAACATTCAGTGAAATTATTGACATGTATGTGTATTTGTTTCCACCATTTTGGTTTATATATGCGTGTGTTGTGTGTTTGGATGTGTATTGTGTTCAGTTTCTTTGTTCTTCCTGTGTCGTTCCCTTGCTCTGGGTGTTGTTCTGTGTGTGCTGTTTTTTGTGAGGAATTGTCTTGAATGTTGGTTTCAGGTTTGTGTGTTGTTGCTGTTGGTTTTTTTGGCCACAGTACTTCATTGAGTATTTTTTGTAATGGTGGTCTTGCTTTGGCCTTTTCTTGTCTTGAAATAATTGTATTATACCACCATATTAGTTGCTGAACCTTTGTGTGTAATTGATCTTTTTCTCTAGGTGCTTTTAGATTGTTTGTTGTTTCCGTTCTGAGGTTCGACATCTTGACTACAATATGCCGTGGAGTTTGCCTTTTAGAATATCTCCTGGCTGGGGTTCTTTTGGCTTCCTAAACAATCATCTTTTTCTCTTTTAGACATTGAGCAAAGTTCTTTGGCTGGCGCTCTTGGACTATTCTCTGTGTGGATGTAACTTTGTTTGTTTCTTCCTCTTCTGGAATTCCTACAAGATGCAGGTTGTTCCTCTTAATGGTGTCCCACATTATTATCAAGCTTTTCTCAGTCTCTTTTGCATTTTTTGGTTATTTGTCCTTCCTTTAGATTGGAATCTATAGATTTGTCTTTCAGTTCACTAATTTGGGTTTCTATCTCTTCAATTCTGTATCTCTATTTTTTTTACAGCCTCCCGCTTTTCCTTTATAGCAGGGGTGTCAAACTGACCCTGTCGGCCGCATGTAGCCCCTGAGGAGCTTTTTTGTGGCCTGCGATGCTCTGAAATAAAATGAAAATAGAAAAAAATTGTTATGAAGAAAATAGCACTTAGGGGAGATCGAGGCAATACCGTACACACAATTCCCTCGTTAACCCTTTATCTGAAGATGAGTATACATGTGGCCCAGTGCTTTCTGGGGGGCCTGTGGATGTGTATAAATGCACTGACCTAGTTCCAGTGATGATTGGAAGCGATCTGTCTGCCACTCTCAGTGTCACATAATGTAAAGAGATCCCAATAGTGAAAAGGTGAAAAATAGCACTCTGGGTTGTGCTGTTATGATCATACCTAGCAGCAGTGCTAGTGACCATTTTTAGAGAGAAGCCATTACAATTGTGCATCACGTTTGTCAGCTGCCCAAATCTTGGTGTTTTTTATTAGTTACCTTGTTATATTTTCCGGTCACAACATAAGACGTAGTGAAAACTAGTAGAAGGAAAGCACTGTCAAGTTAAGGGTAAAACAATAATTTTAGTTTTATAAATACATTAAATAAAATAAATATTTAAATAAAAGCTATTATAGTATTTTAATTATCCTATCCATATTCCTGAATCCTCAATTCTAAATAGAAATTGAACAAAATTTGTAAATGTGATGTGGCCCATGTGAATCTTGCCTGTTGCACCAAATGGCCCGCTTTTTAATTGAGTTTGACACCCCTGCTTTGTAATTCTGCTATTATAGTGTTTGATTTTTGTGTTTCTGTTTGTTTCTCTAATGAGGTTATAGCTTTTCTATTGTTTTATTTTTCCTTTCAGACTTCTTTCAGCTGTTGCATGAGCACAAACATCATTCTTTACATTCTTTTTCTGGGAAATCCATAACTTGTACAGTTTCAGGTATTACATTTAAGTCTGATTGCTATTTGGTTATTTGTTTATGTTTCTCTTGTTTTGTGTGTGTGTGTGTGTGTGTGACTGATATCTTCTGTTGTTTCCTTGTCATCTTGGAGTCTATTGGGAGTGTTATGTAGGCGATGTTATTTGGAACTGGTTAACTCTATTAGGTGGTGCAGTAGAGGGCTAATGGATAGTTTGTATTAAGTGTCTGAGGGAGGTTGCTAATTTATGTGTTAAGGGAGTCATATGAAATTTGGGGAGGAAATGTTATGAGTGTTGGGAGAGTGAAGGAAGCAGTAGGTTAAAAAAGAGGGTGGAGGATCAGGTAGTGTTATATAGTAGGTTAAAGGAAGGGGTATTTGGCCCTGAAATGCCTCATTTGCAACGATGGATCAATGGGTACTAGTATTTGAGAGCAAAAACAATTTTAAATATTGTGATAGTAGTATTAGTCTTTGGTTTTATGAGTCTGAAAATGTAAGAAAAATTTTGATGATCAGTACAGTGAAACTAAAAGACAGGTTAATGATGTTATGAAGTAAAACTTTGGATATTTAGACTAAAGAAAGGAAAATGAAAGAAAAGGGGTAAGAGATGACAGTTTTAATAATAGTAATAGGAAAAATCATACTAGCATAAGATGCAGGAGAGCTGTTAATGTATGTTTGTCCGGGACACTAAGCTTCACACAGAGCTTAGTCTCTGTTGTGGGTGCGAACTAGTAGGTAGATGGGGTGTTAGGGGTCTAGGAAATAAACCAATGAGATCGGAAGGAAAAAACGTAAAGTAATATATCATACAAATATATACAAATGATATATATAAGCTCCCTTATATAAATTCCCTGCCTGGGCTTGTAAAACCTGTTCTGCCTGCCAAACCTGCTCCAGCTTCTTGTTTTGTGATGCAAATACTTAGTCAATGAGTCAGGTGTATGCAATCCAGGTATGTGTAACAAGTAATTAGAAAATAAATCCTCAGAGTGGCCCAATTATTTAAGGTACCAGGCCTTTGGGGTGTCTTCTGATCAGGGGTTGTGCTGAGTGGTACCTCAGGAGGGGGCTGGAGCTCTTGGTGTTAATCACTTAACACCTGCTTTCAGCTGCCCTGTTCTCAGCCCTGTGAGGCTCAGTAAGCTGTGAAGTACCCACTACTAGGAGTGAGTCCTAGATGGGGTATCTCCACTGGCAGTCTTCTGGTCTTGGCAGGAAGCCAAAGAAATTTATATTTTTATTTTCCCTGGTCCCAGTCTGGTCACTTCGAATTATGATCCTTTTGCTCTATCACACCCCACTGGCACGTACCCCCCACCCCCTCAGCTAGCTTCCCAATTCAAAGACCCGGGAATCTCCCCTCAGGCGGCCGAGGGGAGATGCCCTAAGCGGTTCTAATTGGCTGGTGTTTCTGCTCTCTCGTTGTAGTCTATTTGTGTCTACATATCTTTATGGTGACAATCCTGTGGTCTGGAAGTGCTATCCCTTTCAGTAACTCTTTTGCGCTGTTCTCTGCAGTGTGTGCTGCTTGGTCATCCTCCTCCTCCCAGCTGCCCCTCAATCCCCTCTCAGGTGCTGCTTATCTCCTCTTGCTGCTCTCATTGTCTTTCTTATTTGAAAGTTCATATCCCCTAGGAGGAGTCATCAGGCTGTAACCTGTTTGATAGGTGGGACTAGTGCTACAGTTTCCCACAGGGTCACGTTGACATAACATCTAACTGCCACAACAGCTAAAGCAAACTGCTTGTGCTGCTCCTTTAAAACTGGAATTGAGAAAAACACATTTGCCCAATTAGTAGCTGCTATCAGATACTACAAGAGATATTAATCTACTCAAGCAATAAAACCATTTCTGGGACAGCAGCTGCAATTGGAGTCACCACCTGGATAAGTTTCCAGGCACCCCCTGCCATTCTCAAAGATCCATCTGTTTTTTGCACTGACCAAATTGACAGGGACAGAAGAGGCATTTTCTGCCTGCAATATGGGAATTAACAGAAGACCTTGTGAGAACAGGTTAGTAAGCAGGTCAACCTTGAAGCTAGGCCCTAATGAATGTCCTCACACAGCAGTGCTGCTGGAGATAAATCTGACAGCACACTGATCCAGAGACAAAAGCTGAGATTGCAATTTAAAGAGCCTCAAGGGTGGTCTAAATAACTAATTAGAAAGCTAATTGTACATCTGTGGAGTGGCAAACTCCTCCCCTTTAAAACTGTCTTTTATAAACTAGGAGTCTTCCCCTAGACAATGAATGACCCTTCTTAATTTGTGAAAGGGGCCCCCACTACATTCCGGGAGCAAAGCATATTTTATCTATGCTTAAGGTATCCTTTTCACCATGCCAGAAGGACTCACATACTTTCTTTGGAAATGATTCTATCTATGCTTTAATAAAATTGTTGCCCAGCCTGTGTGATCACAAGGTGTAGATGGGATCAGAAAGTGTTAGGGAGCTAGAGGCAGAAACCTCTACCTCTACCTGCCAAGGCCTCCCTCCACCCTTACAGACTGTGGGAAGCTGCTCCAGGCTGGATGGCATGAATAAATTCAGGCAGTTGAGACGAAGCCAGTACTCTTGGGAGGACCTCAATCTAGGCCAGGTGAGCTTAATTGAGTCAATGGAGTCAACCAGTACTGTCAACCACGCCTCCCAGTGGAGGGCCCTGAAAAGTCAGAATTGCAAGGAGATGACAAGCAATTCTCCAGGTCTCCAGACCCCATATGCTAATTGCCATACATTCCTCACTACCCCTGTAAAAACCCTCGCCCCCAGCTGCTGAATGGGACTTCCCTGACCTGTCCGCCTAGGTCAGGAAACCTCGGCAGGGAGCCGCAGGAGCCGCCCTACTGCCCCACCTAATAAAGCTATTTCTGTTTCTGCTTTCCTTGTCCTGTCAGTATGTCTGTCTTCCTCCCTGTACCTCAGTTTCACCTTTACACTTCTATCCTTTATAAAAATTCACTTGGATCACAAACCAGGCTTCGGTGTGAATTCATTCTCATGGGAAGCCAATGACCCAGGTATTTCCACCTGAGGAATCTAACAGTATCAGACATCAGGAGACCCCAAACCATCATATGATGTGAATGAAGGGAGTCGGATGGAGACTCAAAGCCCATCTGTAGACAATTGGACATCCCTCACAGGAGGGACAAGTCAGCCAGAGTGCAGTACAGCACCAACGAGACACACATTTCTTTAGTTCTTTAGTGCTTCCCGCACCCCACCCCACCCACCTATCATGACCCCACTTCTACTTTACAAATCCCAGTTCTAGCTTACAAATCTAGCTAGACCAGATGGTACAGATAAGAGCTCTTGTCACACGGGATCCAGGACAGATAAACACATCAGGAACAGTAATGGGAGTAGCAATACTATCAGCGTAGGCCACTTAGGGGGAATGTAGGGGGAGAAGGGGGAGAAACAGAGAATTGATTACAATGATGATGTAGACATAACCCCCACACCCTGAGGGGGACAAACAACAGCAATGTGGGTGAAGGGAGACAGAAGATGGTGTAAGATAGGAAAACGATAATAATTTATCAAGGGTCTTGAGGGTGGGAGGGTGGGTGAGGGAGGGAAAAAAGGAGCTGATATCAAGGGCTCAAGTAGAAAGAAAATGTTTTGAAAATGATGATGGCAACATATGTACAAATATGCTTGACTCCACTGATGTATGGATTGTTATAAAAGAGATGTAAGAGCCCCTAATAAAGTGATTAAAAAACCCCACACTAAAAACTGGCTTAACCGCTGCTGGTGCTTGTGTGTGTGTAAGCACAGCTTATACCTGGACCCTTACAAACCACATAGGTCTAGAGTTTGCTAGTCCCCCCCATAGACAACAGCTCAGTTCGGAAGTAATGGTCTCCAGCCCTATATTCTTCAATTCCTTGATGGTGCAATCTTTGCACCCTGATCTTTGCAATCCCTCCAGGAAAACATAATTGCGTTGGCTTTACCATTTTCCTAAGTAGAGGTAGCTTTACTAGCTTCCACTCCTGCCCCTGCCATAGTAGTCCATGTTCTAGAGTCAGGTAGCCATATGGGGTACTGGCAGTCAGTGAGTCTGTCTATTCCATTTATGTGTTCTAGAACAGGGAAATTACTATAGGATAGGTTTGGGCTCATACTGGATCCCCTGTGAGATCAACCTGAGCTAAGACTCCATTATAACTTGACCTTTATATGCTCCTAGTCTGATTGTGGGACCTTAAAATTTAGGGTCACTTAGATTAATGTCAGTTTGGAGCCAATGTCCAGTAACCATCCCCAACGTCTGATTATTTCCTTTCTCCAATGAATTGTCACTTATAAAAGGCGCAGTTTCCACTGGGCAGGCCTGGGAGAAAGGCTAACTATGCATTTTTTTTATTAGTGTAGTGGGTGCCTTCCTCAAAGGGACCTGGCTTCCCCGTAAATGAAGGGTTTGTGAACTGGCTCAATTTTTGGGAATTGATCGAGCATTTGCGACTCTATATCTGGCTATTTGAATTAGACTGCTATTCAACTGGCCTAGAATTTTTCAACTTGTACAGATCAATGATAGATTTGGTAGGTTTCTCATTTATTTCACTCCTAGGGACACTCTGCTTAGGTATCCAATGCCATACAAATCAGGCTATTCTGTTACTACTTTGACTCTGCTAACCATTTGGCAACCACACCCACCTTGTCTCTGTTAAATGCTACTGCTTACCGCCTACTACCATGGGACCCAATCAGCCATGTTATGTGCAAACGTCTTAATTAGGGTATTTTCCACTGTCAAAACTGGCTCAAAATAAAATATCAATCACAGCAGTCTTTAGAGATACTTAAGATCCCTTCAGAAATTTGTTTCCCACTGAGAGAAAAGGTGTGTCCTCAGTGCATTCCATTTGTGAGTCTATGGGTCTGCCCTGAAACACGCCCATTCCCTTAATCCTCTAAAGTATACCAAGCTAGGTCTGGTACTTCAACTTAACTTGCTCTAAGCCACTGCAGAAGCTTTGCTTCAGTAAACCAAACAGATAAACTATTAGATTCTGTCCTAACGTCTGGTGCTGAAACACTGACTGAAGGATCAGTGCTTAGTTGGTCCACGTCAACACATTCAGAGTGATGCAACCGTTCGCTCCTTGCATCATCATCTCACTCCCGCACACATTCCTCGGGTCTCTGCCTGTACATACTAGAAAATGCTAGCAGTCCTTTAAGAGGATAGCACAGCTCTTTCTGGATCAATATTTGGAGGTCACCTTTGGGATTACTGAGACAATTTTAGAGGCAGTGTCGAAGCAGGCATGAGTGTCGAAGGTGTTTCCCAGCAAGTGTCAGCATTATCTTGCAAGGCATCTGCTGCAGGGAATGCTCCAGATACAACTCGAGGTTCCCTATCAGCAGGGAAAGTTGGGCTAAGCTCAAGTGCAGGTGGAGGGGACAATGGCTTTACTAATGACGGATTAAACTCTTCAGATGTGAGTGGTAGTGTTGTTGGCTGAAGTAACTCAATGGCATGTCAAGGATCCATGTTCTGATATTTCTGAGAATAATCTTTCCATGTGTCCCTATGATGGTTCGATTTTATATCAGTTTGATGCATCTGTGTGGAAGTATGGGTAGAGTTCAATCTCAATAAGGCCCTCTCCTTGGAGGAGGTGCCCAATTTAGAGAGATGCCATGGACAACTTTCCTTCCCTCTCCCTCCATCCTGCTTACCTTGATTCTGCATCTCTAGGATTCATGGCCGAGCCAGCCTGCTGATCATAGGAGCTGCAGTGCCCTGCCCTCTTCCTGCTGACCTTACATCCAGATGCTCTTGCCCCTACTGGCCTGTGATTTTCCCGATTCCTGCTTTGCCTTTGCTTCATTGGCTGGAAGCTGGGTGAGTCTAAAGGGGACTTCATCTAGCATCTGACCCATGGACTTGAGTTGAACTGGGCTGGGCTTCCTGATGTAAATTTATTTTTGCTATAAAGTTATTTGAGTGTAGTTTGATTTATTTCTCTAGAAAACTCAGCGTAGCACAGTCCTCTCCACCGTAACTTTCAGGTTCCCATTTAGTCCCAATCCATGCTCTCCTGTTAACATCAGAAATCATTCTAAGTAGAGGGTTCAGTTAGTGTTGTAATTCAGCCACTCTTTTTTTTTTTAGATTTAGTACTTTTTAAAAAAACATTTTATTAGGGGTTCATACAACTCTTATCACAACCCATACATATACATACATCAATTGTATAAAGCACATCTATACATTATTTGCCCTAATCATTTTCAAAGCATTTGCTCTCCACTTAAGTCCTCTGCATCAGGTCCTCTTTTTTCCCCCCTCCATCCCCGCTCCTCCCTCCCTCATGAGCCCTTGATAATTTATAGATTGTTATTTTGTCATATCTTGCCCTATCCAGAGTCTACCGCCCCCCCCCTTCTCTGGCGTCCATCTCCCAGGGAGGAGGTCACATGTGGATCCTTGTAATCAGTTCCCCCTTTCCAACCCACTCACCCTCCACTCTCCCAGCATCGGCCCTCACACCCCTGGTCCTGAAGGTATCATCCACCCTGGATTCCCTGTGCCTCCAGCTCCCATATGCACCAGTGTACAACCTCTGCCCTATCCAGTCCTGCAAGGTAGAATTCGGATCATGGTAGGTGGCGGGAGGAAGCATCCAGGATCTGGGGGAAAGCTGTGTTCTTCATCGGTACTACATCGCACCCTGACTGACCCATCTCCTCTCCTAAACCCCTCTATGAGGGGATCTCCAGTGGCCGACAAATTGGCTTTGGGTCTCCACTCTGCACTTCCCCCTTCATTCACTATGGTGTGTGTGTGTGTGTGTATATATGTATATATATATATATATATATATATATATATATATATATATATATTGCATTATGCCTTATACCTGGTCCCTTTGGCACCTCGTGATTGCACAGGCTGGTGTGCTTCTTCCATGTGGCCTTTATTGCTTCTGAGCTAGATGGCCGCTTGTTCACCTTCAAGCCTTTAAGACCCCAGACACTATCTCTTTCGATAGTCGGGCACCATCAGCTTTCTTCGCCACATTTGCTTATGCACCTGTTTGTCTTCGGTGATTGTATCATGGAGGTGTGCAGCATATGATTTGATTTTTTGTTCTTTGATATCTGTTCCCTTCGGGACCATGCAATCACACAGGCTGGTGTGTTCTTCCATGTGGGCTTTGTTGCTTCTGAGCTAGATGGCCGCTTGTATATCTTCAAGCCTTTAAGACCCCAGACACTATCTCTTTTGATAGCCGGGCACCATCAGCTTTCTTCACATTTACTTGTTCACCCGCTTTGGCTTCAGCAGTTGTGTCGGGAGGGTGAGCATCACAGAGTGCCAATTTAATAAAAGAAAGTATTCATACATTGAGGGAGTGCTACTATCTACTTTTTTGCGACACTTCGCTGTAGTACCTTTATCTTCAGTGATCATTTCATGAAGGTGAGTACTGAGCAGGGCCATGATAATTCTTTTTAAGTGTGAGCCCCCAAACCATTCCTGAATCTATGCTTTTTAAAAAATTTGCTAACTTAGGAGTTAATACAAATGTCATATTATTCCATAGTTCAATCACATCAAACAGAATTGTAAAATTGCTGCCACAATCAGTCTTCACACATACATTTCCCTCCTAGACTACTTGACATCATCTCCCTCTTACTTCCCCCGACCCTCTTTATCCTTGCCCCCCCAAACTATTGTTATATTTTCTTTCTCAAAGTCTCTGGGTCTCATTTACTAAAAAGCAGAAACAAATAACAGCTTCAAGAAAGTGACCCCCATGGTTCTGCACCCCTGAGACACACCTTAATATACCCAAGCACATGCAACACACAGTAGAGGGGCTGTCACAAGATTTCCAGAATAATAGATATCTTAACCCAGCATAAAGGGGGTTGATGTAACATGACCTTATTTGTCCACCAACCATCAGTACACCACTCTTGGTACAGCTGTTTTCTGCTTCCTCAGGCACCATGTATTTCCCGCTTAAGTCCTCATGTTACAAGTGTGTCTGAGGTAGAGTCTAGTTCACCCAGTGGGATTCCCATATGGGGCTCACTGATGTAGCCTCTGGAGCATGCATGCACCCCAAAGATCCAGGATTTGGTGTCCCAGCATTTTATGGCACCTGGTCTGCTTTCCTGGGATACCCCCCCCCCAGATGCCCTACACCAGTTCTGCCCACCCATTGCATGCCACTGAAGACACCTCCCATTTATTGTTGCCAAGAGCATCCTCAGTCTTTTGTCCCCCACCTGGAGGTTAGCTCTCCCTCCATCCCTTCAAAAGGCATGCACCTATGTACCCCCAAATTTGACCATTCCCTTTCATCTCCTGTGCGGCACCTCTCATCAGTAAACCCCATTCCTCCGACGGGGCTACCTCCCTCTCTGGGAGCCCTCACCACAGATGTAAATGGCTACTATTCAGCGAACAGCCACTACCCCCTCGCACCCTCCATTTGATCCCAGCTGTCGTGAGGTGACCTCCGGCCAAGTGACCTACACTATACTCACCAGGAGCAGATGATGTGTAGGTCATTGGCACTGGTCCAGCTCGTTAGCGGCCTGTCTGACCCCAGCCAGACGACTGCATGGCCTGCACGCTTGAGCTTGCGCCTCTTCTGCTGCTTGTTCCTGCTGCTCTGGACTCACACAGTGCTTGTCCTTTCGTGCTTCACTCGCTTCCCTCAGCATGTCTTCCAGAGCCCTCCACGACATGAGGGGTCTCATTGCTGTTCTTCAGGCATGCGCAGTACTCATCATGTTTATGTACCAGAGGTTTTTTATCCATTGTTGGGAATGGAGGCCGCTTCTAGCAATTGTGAGCTGTGCTGTGATGAACATGGGGGAGCAAATGTCTGGTTATGATGTTTTTTTATTTCTTTGGGGTATATGTTCAGTAATGGTATTGCTGGATCATATGGTAGTTCAGTTGCCATCTGTTCTAGGTATCGCCATACTGCCTTCCTGAGTGTCTGTACATATTTACAAGTCCACCAGCAGAGGATAAGAGTTCCTATCTCACCACACACTCTCCAACATTTGCTGTTCTCAGCTTTTTTACTTTAACTGGGCTACAGTTATGGGTGTTAGGTGGTATCTCATGGTTGCTTTGACTTGCATTTCCTGGATAGCTAATGACTGAGAGAACTTACTCATATGTTTATTAGTTATTCGCGTATCATCCTTTGTGAATCATCTGCTCCGGTCCTTTGCCCACTTTTTCATAGGGCTACTAGTTTGTTTTTCTTGCCACCTTGTAAATTCTGTAGATTTTAGTAATTAGTCCTTTGTTATGTCATTACTAAATATCTTTTCCCAGTCTATGGGTCTTTTTACTCTTTCAATGAAGTCTTTTAATGTATGCAAGTTTTTTTATTTTTTAATATGTTCCACTATTTTGTTTTCTATGGATTGTGTCAGCTTTGTTATTTCTGATAGCCCATCTACTGCACTAGGGTTCCTAGTTTTGTCCCATTTTTCTGATCCTGAGAGCTTTGGGTTTTACTTTTAGGAATTTGATCCATCTTGAGTTTGTTTCTGTGCATGGGTGAGGCAGTCGTCTTTTTTTTGTTCTTCTGCAAGTGGATAGCCAGTATTTCCAATAGCATTTATTGAAGAGGTGTCTGCTTCCCATTTAATGTTTTTTAGGCCTTTGTCAACAATAAGTTCTCTGTCTGTGGAAGCTAGAGGGTAGACCGGTGTTAGTTTTGTGAAGGGAAGACAATATAAAACAAGAGATTGGCAAAAAATATTGGAAATGAAAAGACAATGGTAGATTTAACGAGTTATTTAATGTAAAACTGATGTCTGCTCTATAAACCTTCACCTAAGTAACAATAGAAAATATTTTTAAAAACTTAAAAAAATTCTCTGTCTCTAAATTCTATTCTTTAATGACTATTTTAACACAGACACACACACGTTCTATTTTGTTACCATTAGACTCACAGTTTAATGATAAAAATTACATTAAAACAGAACAGAAAAGTTGGTGAAGGGAGACGTCGGACAGTACAAAAAAAATAAAAGGAATTTTTTTAAATTTATTTTTTTAAAAATTTATTGGGGCTGATACAATTCTTTTCACAGTTCATACATATACATACATCAATTGTATAAAGCACATCTGTACAGTCTTTGCCCTAATCATTTTTTTCTCTTTTCTTCTTTTACATTTTATTAGGGACTCAAACAACTCTTACCACAATCCATACATATACATACATCAATTGTATAAAGCACATCCATACATTCCCTGCCCTAATCATTCTCAAGGCATTTGCTCTCCACTTAAGCCCCTTGCATCAGGTCCTCTTTTGAAATTTTTGTTTTTTAAAAAAAGTGACTTAAATAAGAAAAACTGTGCATGAGCAGCCAGTAGTAACTATTGGTCTCTCTGCACTCGGAGGAAACAAGAGTGAAGTCAAAAGACATGTTGAATACAATTATTACAATAGAATGATGAACAACCCAAACATTAGTCTCTATAATCTTGAGCTTGGAAAACCTAAATGGTGCCTGACTCCTGCTACCTATTACTCTGAACACAATCACATTAGAAGGTCCTCAATGGAATGGGGGTAAAATGTGGAACAGAACTCATGATCATAAAACAGACTGGGTTTACTGGTTGAATGGAGTCTAGTAGCATACCCCAAGAATATAACCAATGTCCTCTAGGCGTGGAACTGAAATGACCTTTTTTAAAACCATCAACAGCTTAAAACCCAAAGGGCAGCATTTACCCAATGACAAAGTCCAGAGGGTTACTAAAGAAGGAGTGATGGTAAGAGAAAGCCCAGTGGGGAAGTAGGATGGCACATGGAAGGTATTGGAGTGGATGTGCAAAATCAATGTGTATGAATTTTTCGATGTAAAACTGATGAACTTCTCTGTAAACCTTCACTTAATTGGTAATAAGTATACTTCCCTTCCCCCACCCTAACAGTTTCAGAGTCTCAAATGTTTTCGTGTGTTGTATCTTCATTTTCATTTGACTCTAAATATTCACTGGTTGTTTGTATAATGGTTTAATTTCCATATAATTGTGTATTTCAGTTTCATTGTGTTACCAAATTCTGTTTACATTCAATTGTGATCAAGAAATATACTTTGTCGCAGTCTGCTCCAGCAAGGGGACAGCATGCCACCAGCTGTTGTCAGTTGTCCAGTTCCCTCTGTGTCCCATTAGCTTCCCCCAGGGACGTCATCCTCCGAGCCTGGCGTGCCAGCGTGGGGTCTAGTCCCGCTCTCTTTCTCTTCCTCTCTCCTGGCTTGCCTCTGTGTGGGTGTGGCATGCTGGCTCCTCTCCCTAGCCTGTAGCTCTCTCTCTTCATGCATCCTTCCATGTGACCATGCTGTCCTCATGGTTTGGTGCTTCATAGTAGGGTCTACATGCACTCCAGGCTGGGAGAGGCAGCTCCTGGACAGTCTTGAAGGCCAGCGAAGAGACCCAGGATTTTTGTATATTTCTTTTCTCTTTTTAAAAAATTTTTCTTATTGATTTACTATTTTTATTTTAAAAAATCATTTTGGGCTATGTCATAGTCGGTATACCTACCTATATAGGATAGGTATGGGAGGAATGCTGGAGGTGAGAGCATTGGGACCAACGGTTCCAGGGAGACCTGGGAGGTCAGAGTGGTGGAGGAAGGGGGTGCTGAGCAGGCTGCGCCATGGACAGGGGAACAACTGGGGTGTCAGAGCCAGTAATGAGGATATAGGGATCCAAGGTGGGGGTGGTGGTAATGTTGGAGCAACAGTAGACTAGCTAAGGGGGTTACCAAGAGGCAGAAATAAGGGGAAAGTGGCAGTGGGACATGAGGAAGGTAAAAGGCAACAGAGGAAGGACCAAGGAAGCAAAGCAATGGATAGAGGTATAAACATAGTGGTGTGCATATGTAAATACATTAATCTACAAAAATAGAGGTATTGGCCCATGTACATATATTTATATGGCAATACCCTGAGGTAGGGGATGGACTTTGGGCATCCACTCATATCCTCCTTCCATTCAAGAACACTTTGTTCTATGGGGACCCAATGCCCATCTGTAGACAACTGGACATCCAGTTGCAGAGCGGTAGTGGGGAGATGAGTCACTCAGGCTTCAGTGTAGCAATAACGAAACTCACAACTTTCCTCTAGTTCTTAAACACTTTCTCCCCCCAACTATCATGATCCCACTTCTACCTTGCAAACCTGGTTAGACCAGAGGATGCACAGCGGTACAGTTGGGATTTGGAAACAGGGAATCTAGGACAGATGAACCCCCTCAGGACCAACAGTGAGAGTGGTGATACCGGGAGGGAAGGAGGGGTAGAAAGGGGAAACCAATCACGGGGATCTATATATAACCTCCTCTCTGGGGAATGGGCAACAGGAAAGTGGGTGAAGGGAGACGCCTGGCAGTGTAAGATAAGATAAAATAATAATTTATAAATTATCAAGGGTTCATGAGGGAGAGGGGAGCGGGGAGGGAGAGGGAGAGAAAAAAGGAAAATGAGGAGCTTATTCCAGGAACCAAAGCGGAATGCGAAGTTTGAGAATGATGAGGGCAATGAATGTATAAGTGTGCTTTACACAATTGATGTATGTGTGGATTGTGATAAGATTTGCATGAGCCCCAATACATAAATTTTTTAAAAAAGAGAAAGTTTTGTTCTAACCAGTCAGCAGCATGAGATGTTTAGCCTCCTGACACAATCGCTGAAGACAAAATAGGTGCATAAACAAATGTGGTGAAGAGGGCAAATGGTGCCCGGTTATTAAAAGATATAGTGTCTGGGGTCTAAAAGGCTTGATGTCACACAAGCTGCCATTCAGCAGTGAAGCAACAAGTCCACATGGAAGAAGCACATCGCTGGTGCGATCATGAGGAGTCATAGGAACTGGGCATCAGCAGACACGTAACAAATAAAAACGAGAGGGCTGGAGCAGAGATCCAAAGCTCATCTGTAGATAGTGGAACAATTTCCCCACAGAGGGACCACAGGGAAGGATGAGTCAACTTTCCTCTAGTTCTTAAATATTTCCTCCCCACCACTATCATGATCCCAATTCTATCTTAAAATCTGGCTAGACCAGAGGATGTACACGGGTACAGAAAGAAACACAGGGGATCCAGGACAGATGAACCCCTCAGGACTAGTGGTGAGAGTGGCGATAATTCAAGGGTGGAGGAAAGGTGGGATAGAATGGAGGAACCGATTACAAGGATCTACAATATAAGCCCCTCCCTGAGGAACAGGCAACAGAAAAGTGGGTGAAAGGAGATGTTGGACAGTGTAAGACATAACAAAATAATAGTAATTTATAAATTGTCAAGGGTTCATGAGGGAAGGGGGTGGGGAGGGAGGGGAAAAATGAGGAGCTGATACCAAGGCCTCAAGTAGAAAGAAAGTATTTTGAGAATGATGATGGAAATAAATGTACACATGTGCTTGACACAATGGGTGTAGATATGGATTGTGGTAAAATGATTAAAAAAGAGAGAAAGGAATATAGTCATTGTACAAAAAATAAGAAAAGAATATAAGCCAGGTGACATTCCACCATTTCCAGATCTAGCTCTTTCTTTTTTATTAAATCAGTTTTTGGGGGGCTCGTACAACTTAAAAAATAGTTTTATTGGGGGCTTGTATAACTCTTATCACAATCCATAAATATATCAATTTTCAAGCACATTTGTACATTTGTTCTCATCATTTTCCCTTTTGTGTTCAACTTTGAGTGACTTTCTAGTATCATTCCTTCACATTTCTCACGTTGGAGGACTGGCTTTAAGTTTTCTTGTATGGGAGTCTAATAGCTATGAACGCTCAGCTTTTATCTTGGAATACTTAACTTTTTTTTGAAGGATAATTTTTACAGTCCTTAATTTTTGAAGGACCGCTTTACAACTTGTACAGTGTGAGCATTTTTCATAAAACAAGTATGGATAGATATAATCATATTTATCATATGAGCAAGGGGAACACTGCGGAGCATGTTTGGGAACATGGCAGGGCTGAAAGAGACAGGTTTTGTGCTACATTTTATTCATTCCTAAACAGTGTTATATGAAAAAAGAAACTTTTAATTAAAAATATCTTTTGAAAGAAGGGCTTGGCTCTCCTCCTTGACCCCAGTGAAAAAGCCTATCACTCATACCTGGCCTGCCCTCAAAAGATCAGGTGATATTTTTACATCATTTACCACAATTCATATGCATTCTGATTCAACCCATTAATTGCAGCAATACCGTCAATGTACCATTTGAGTTCAGTTCCCAATCTGCAGGGGGAGAGTGCAAATCTTGGAGGTCCTGCCTATCTCTGTTCGATCAGTAAACCTGGCATCCTTTAGGGTTATGTTCTTAACTTCTCCCCCACTCTAGACAGAACCTTCTGTTGTGATCCTTTTCATAACACTTGGTCATGGTAGCTGGGTGCCGAACAATGTTTTCAATTTCTAGGTTGTGAAGACTGACGTTTTCCTGGTCCTTCAGTCTGGGCACTTAATTCGGAGACCTGGGTTTGACCAGAGCCTGAGCTGAATGTCTTTGGGTTGAGGCTCATAGCAGAGTTGTATGCCACTTCGGGTGTTTATTAGCATACCTGAAACTCTGTAATGTGTCCTGTTAAACACCTATCCTGAGCATTTCTCTTGGCACTATAACTTATTGAGTTATTAAATTCTTTCATCACGCATTTTGTCTGTGAGTTTCTGTTTAGCCGTTGCAATGGATACATGCAAAAGTAAAAGGGTGGACACTAATCAAGACTATATAATGCATATATAATAAATGTACAAAGAGACCAGGAGACTTACTTACCATCTTTGGGATAGTGCGTGCCTTTAGGACGAGTAAACGGTTGCAATCAATAGAATACGACCTTCACCTCTATCTAAAATATTTTATATCTTTTAAAAAGAAAAATTTCAAAATATTATATTAAATGTATCTAGTTGATGGGTATATGGGTTTTCTCCTAAAACTGTATTTTCTAATTATTTGAGATATTTTATAATTGAAGAACAAAGGACAAAATTGAAATATAGATATTTTTTAATTGAAAAACTGCAAATACAGTGACTCATTTCACATTACAGTAGTACATTCAGATAAACAAATGACCATCAATTTTGGTATAAAACCATATTTTTATCTTTTTTTAACATATAGTTCAATTCCCAGTGCAAAAACACTCCAATGAAAAAAAGATTAATGTACAATAAATACAAGCCTACAGGTGTAACCACAGTACCAATATTTACATGTGGTAAAGTGGTTCCAAACGAACAAGAGTCCTCTCCTTTATTGTCTAGAGGACACTCTGCTTACAGAGGGAAGCCCTTCTGGAAAGTCTGCACTCAGCAGCCATTGGGAAGTGTAACAGAGGACAGAGCTGAATAACCAGACAGTAAAGCTCTTAGGTTCAGGGTAATGGTTTCATGGGACATACCATTAGTTGGCTTATTAACATGTTTGGTGCTTCTGTTCTACCTCCTCCTTCAGTTGTCAGGCACAGTTGGTGTCGATTCATGTGGAACAACAGAATCGAATAGAGTAGGATTCTGGAATGCATGGCTAATTAGCTGCCTCCATAAACAATGCCCTCCTTTGTCACGAGTCCAAATGAACTGCATGGTGCCTGGCTACCACTGCTGAGCATTTTGATCAAAGAGTTCAGAGAAGGATCCTGAACAAAATGGGGCAAAAATACAGACAAGAATAGAAAATTCTCACAATTCCCAACTTTCTGGAGGCATGGAGGGTGGCTGACCTCCTAAAACTATTGCCTTAAACCAGAAATGTACCATAATGTCTTCCTGAAACCAAGTAATAGTTTGGCTTAACTAGTAAAAAAAAAAGTCTGCTTTGAGCTTGATGATCTTTTAACAACTATGTATGTGGAATAAAATGGAAAACAACTTGAAGTATTTGCCTGGGACTTTAAACAAAAAACAAAGCCAACCACACTGCCATGAAATCAATTCTGATTCACAATGACCTTACAGGACCGAGTAGACCTGCCCCTGTGCGTTTCTGAGACCGCAACTCTTCATGGGAGCAGACAGCCATGTCTTTCTCCCAAGTCTGTTGGATTTAAAGTGCTGCTTTTGTGGCTAGCAGCCCAGCGCTGTCATCACCATGCCACCTGGACTCCCCTGGAACTCTAAGGGGAGTGAATTTATGCTAACAGATGAGCAACAACTCAAAAATGCTGAAAATGGCTACAGACCGGAGGAATATAATCCGTATCAGCAAACTGTAAACATTAAAAACTGCTGAAGTGATGTATGTTTTGTTGTGTGTCTGCTTAAGAAAACATAAATGAAATTTAAAAGGAAAAATATGATAAAGCTGTCTAGAGCCCTACTTTACATTTTAATCTTTGAAGCCAAAGTCACTACGAATTGTAATTGACTCGATGGCAAAGAGAGCTTAAGTCGAAAATGCAGTATTGGAACTGCATTATCTTAACCCACTTTCTCTGTCAGGCCTGACCAAGTGTTTCCATCATGTTTTCCCAGTGGTAAAATTGGGAGTTTTATAAAAATGTGCTCTTGTCCAACACGTGTATGTTCCCAGGATCTGGCACAGAGCAGATGCTGCTGGAACGAGCCAGACACCACAGTCGCCCTGTTTCTGAGGACCATGGCCAATAAGCTGCAAGTGATTAAGGCATCACAGTGGCTCAGGTTTTAAGATTTCATTTTCAGAATGAATTCCAAGAAAGCAAGCAGTCTTTACACACAGAGGGATGCCGGAGAAATCTTACTGATTAATTTGTTGAGAGCTCTGAGTTTTTCTTCCAAGATGAGGCTGTTTTTCTCAGCTCCTCTTTGTTTCTCTTCAGTAACCTGGAGGGCTTTTAGCAGGTGTGCGTTCTCCACATAAAGCTCCTTGAGCAGCAAATTGGACTTCACGCTGTTTTCAAACTAGAGAGGGAAGAGAGCCACCCATTACTGTGAGTGCAGGGAAGGAGTACATGCTCCCGACCCTGTTCATTCCACGGTCGTTGAAATGATAACTTTAGGTTCTTAAGGATATAACAAAAATATTGCGTGTATGACACTTCTTGTTACCCTGAAGTGAGACCTCCAACTGAGGGTGTGATGAATTATGTACTGGAGAAAATTTACGGGAAATTGTGGGAATCAGTTTAACCGGAAGACCCAAGAGTCACAAATCAACAGTTCTCAGAAAGGCTATTGTACGATACAATAATGAATTGCAAAGAATGACAACAATTATTGGTTCTTTACTGCCCTTTGCCCTAGGAATCACTGTGGCCCTGACCCCCACTGCTGTTTCCTGGGTCTGAGCTTTCTGCCAAACCCATACGGTTTCACAGATGTGAATGACAGGAAACACTAGCAATGACCTCATTCAAAATACAAGGGCACAAGAATCCCAGCATGGGGTTCAGTCAACACCAAATATCACTTGTAGAACATAGTCAGTAAGCGCCCACATGCCAGGTCTTGCTCTAGCACTAGCGAAGCAGTGGTGAACGTAGTCTCTGGGCTGTGCGCCACATATGCTAATGAGAACCAAACTTAGTATGCCATATGGGGGAAGTGCTGAGAAAACCAAGCAAGGAGCAAGAGGGGGGCAGCTAGTTGGTTGAGGGAACTGTAACGACTAATGTAAACCTCAATTTGACTAGACTATGATTCTCATCAGTCTGACAGGTGCTTTTTCATAATGGAATCAACTTTCATTTTTGTGATCTGATATGAACAGCCAATCATTTGAAAGGGAAATTGCCTCGGGAGTGTGGCCAGCTTCCTTTATCGAAGTGGAAGTTGTGGCAAAGTTTGCTCTCTTTCTTGACCTGCACTCTAGTTGCCTGATCTGCAGTTCCTGTGTTATAAACCTGAAGAAGTCTCCAGCCTAACCAGCAGGTCGTGGATTCACCAGTCCTACAACCCCACAAGTCATCAGAAATCCTTAGCTTCCACTGGACACATACGGTAGGTTTGGGACTTGCCAACCTCTACAACTGCATAAACCCCTACCATGCAGCAAATCTCTGTATATGTATGTATGTGTGCATCTCACTGATGCACCCCTCTCGAGAACTCAGACTTAGCTATTTGGCACCAAGAGTGATTCTAGAAGAACAAAACTCAAAGAATAAGTGGTAGTTACATCATTTCATGTCAACTTGAAGATATATGAAAGTGTAAGGGTAGAGTTTAGTCTGTCAATCAGGTCACACCCTGATGGTGACTCTCTGTGGGCGAGACGTTCTCATAAGCAGGGTCCTGGGCACCTCCCCCACTCTCTGTGCCTTCACTTTCTTGGCTGCTGCAAGCACTACGATACGGTCAGTTGGATCCACATAACTACACCCACTGGCCTGTGATTGTCCTGCATTCTGCATCATTGCATGTGACTTAATGAGTCTGAAGAGCGACTTATAGACTGAAGAGCTGGACTGGGATGGAATGTTTTATTGATCCATAATTACTTCTTGAGATAAAACTTTTTCTTATACATATATGAGTATCTCTGGATTTGTTTCTCTAGTCAACCCGGCCCAACACAGAATGCTTTCTTTCTTTTTTAGTTATATACTTTCCTTGGGAACTCTTACATCTCTTATCACAATCCACACAATCATCCATTGTGTCAAGCACATTTGTACATCTGTTGCCATCATCATTCTCAAACATTTGCTTTCTACTTGAGCCCTTGGCATCAGTTCCTTGTTTCCCCCCTCTCCCCAGTCCCCCTCTCTTATGAACCTTTGATAATTTATAAATTGTTATTTTGTCATGTCTTACACTGTCCGACATCTTCCTTCACCCACTTTTCTGTTGTCTGTCCCCCAGGGAGGGGGTTTTATGTAAATCCTTGTGACTGGTTCCCCCTTTCTATTCTACATTCCCTTGACACTCCCGGTATCACCACTCGTCCTGAGGAGTTCATCCATCCTGGATTCCCTGTGTTTCCATTTCCTATCTGTATCAGTCTACATCCTCTGGCCAGATTTGTAAGGTAGCATTGGGATCATGATGGCGGGGGAGGGAGAGGAAGCATTTAAGAACTAGAGGAAAGTTGTATGTTTCATCATTGCTACACTGCACCCTGACTGGCTTGTCTCCTCCCCATGATCCTTCTGTGAGGGGATCTCCAGTTGCCTAAAGATGGGCTTTGTGTCCCTACTCTGCACTTCCCCTCATTCACCATGATAGGATTTTTTGTTCTTTGATGCCTGATATCTGATCCCTTCGACACCTCATGATCACACAGGTTGTTGTGCTTTTTCTATGTGGGTTTTGTTGCTTCTGAGCTAGATGGCCAATTGTTTACCTTCAAGCCTTTAAGACCCCAGATGCTATATCTTTTGATAGCTGGGCACCATCAGCTTTCTTCACCACATTTGCTTATGTACCCATTTGTCTTCAGCGATCATGTCAGGAAGGTGAGCTTCATGGAATACCAGCTTAATAGAACAAAGTGTTCTGACATTGAGGGAGTACTTGAGTGGAGGCCCAATGTCCATCTGCTACCTTAATACTAAATCTATAACTATATGCACATAGATCTATTTCCCCATCATCATATATAAATATATTTACATATGTACACACCTGTACTTAGACCTCTATAAATGCCCTTTGCCTTGTAGTTCTTTCCTCTATTTCCATTTACTTTTCTCTTGTCCCACTATCATGCTCAGCCTTCATTTGAGTTTCAGCAATTCCGCTCAGTTACATTGTCCTTGATCAAGCCCTACTAGGCCTCTTACACCATCCTCGTCACTGATTTTGGAGCACTTGTTGTTCTCTTGTCCCTGGGTTTGTTAACTCCACTACAGCATGCTTTCTGAACTTATTCTCAAGTCTGGCTGGATTTAAAAGTACTAATTGCTCGACTTCCAATAGTAAAGAAGCATAGTAATCCATGGCATGAGGTGGCAATAAAGACAAGCATAATATCCCCACCATTAGATCAAACATCTGTGAGAGAAAATGCTGTGAGTGACTACTATTTCATTATTATCTTTCAACATTTTTGTTACACCCACAAGCATAGTGAAGCTGGCTGGTTCAGCTTTCAGATACACAACGCGGAAAGAGAAAATGATGAGTCCAGAGCTTCAAAGTCCTGGCTCAAGCAGTACATAAAGGACCTGAAAGTTGCTATTTGGGTCTTGAAATAAAGTCTTATTTCTTGTAGCAGTGTTGAGATTGCTGAAAACCCATCCAGAGTCTTATCCTCACTACCACTGAGTTGGCTGCAATGCACAGTGACTGCACAAGCCAAAATCGAATGTCCTCGAGGGCTCTGGGGGCTATAAATATTTATCGGAGCACAAACTTCATCTTTTACCTGGGGCATGGCTGGTGCTTTTAAAATCGCTGACCTTTAGCTAACAGTCCAGTTTGTAACCCACACACCACCATCATTCCTGAGTCCTAGCTGAAGAATAGTTAATTACACCATCAACTGAATCCCTTATGTTGAAAGGTTTGACGGGGAAGATGTGAGATCCTGAAAATTGAGATGGGAAAATGTGGACAATAAAAGGATCAAGCTAGGGACATGGAGCCCTTATTGTTGAATTACCTTTTTTTATTTTCAGAAGGACCAGCCTCCTGCCCCCATCTGAAGGGATTAACCCACCTTCTTTGCCTGAATCACCTTCGAGAGTAAAATCAGCCCTCTTATCCTCATCTGACCATAGTCCCACAGCTGTGTCCCAGGAATCTTTGTATGAGGCAAATGCTTTGCAAGATGCACTTTTTGCTTTTAGAACAATAACTAGTGTGAAGTCCACTGTCCCGTGACACGACTTCTTTGAGGCATAAAGTGTGGCCCAGGAGGAGGTATGGCATACTCCAGACAGAGACTGCTTGCTTTTCCTACTGAACACAAGGAGAAACAAAGGCCTCGGGATTAGGTGTGGGAACTGTGTCAGTCTGAGTGTAGTGCTATGAGCCTGCCAAGTGGCAAGTCTTCATTCGATGTTTCAGCTCACGGCGTCAGAAAAGTACCTAGTAGTTACATTGTTGCGGGACGACAATGAGGACTATGAAGTGGCCTATACTGAATGAAGTTGAATTGCTTTTATATACTGGAAAAGGGATCTAAAAGCTGAAGTAAATTGGAATGTTAGAGTAGATTTATCAAGATGGACATACCCACACATGCAGGGGATGCTTAGAGGGCTCTATCAATTCCAAGATGAGCAAGTGTATAGGCCCACAACTCCTATGAATCCTCTGAGGTAGAAATCCACTACACTGTCAGAATATAGATAGTTAATATTTCTCAAAGGATCCCTATGGCACTAAACTGACACTCATTCTAGGAGGCCCAAATGTCAGCTCATGCCTATCCAACAGTGGGTACAGTGGTCTCTGAAATAATCCTGTAATAATCTCTCCAGGTCCAGAATATGCAATTGGCAGAATTTTGGATCCCTGACACATGGAGAAAGGGTTATTACAGTAAGAAAGGCCAAGTGGAAGCCATTAGAACTTTCCTCAAAGAAATATTAGACCAAAAGCAGTATTACATTGCTGGAGAACCTGCAGAGATTAATGTCACCATAAAGACTTGAAGAATGGAGGGGGATGATTTCCACCACAATCTCATTCAACTTACCTATCTGTCTTGTGCAAAAAAAAAAAAAAAAAGGATCTTAAGAGAGTGACAGTGAATTGATATAAACTTAACCAGTGGTGGCTCTGATTGTAACTGCTAATCCAGATGTGGTTTCACTGCTTGAGCACATTAGTACATTTCCTGGAAGACAGCACATAGCTATTGCTTTAATCAATGTCTTTTTCTTGATACCTGTCAGAAGCAGTGTACCTTTAGCTATCAAGGTCAAGAATACAAGGGGGCTTCAAAAAGTTCTTGAATGAGATCAGGTCCCTTAAGGGTAGCATTGGTGAAGAAATTAGATGGTGCCCCACTAATCAGACAGAACAGCATCTGGGATCTTAAAGGCTTGTTTCCAAACAAGCAGCCATCTAAGTGAGATGTCAACTAATCCACATGGAAGAAGCACACCAACATCTGTTATCCATGGATTGTAAATTATATAATCCAAATCGGAAGAAGGGAATAGTATCAAAGCTTAGCAGGCGAGATTCTGGTTTTCAGAAGGGAATGGATGAGAGCGGAAGGCCAAAATACATTTGCAGGAGCTACTCAGCGAATAAGTCTCCAGTGATTTTCCGATGAAACTGAGGAATGGGAAGAACCTGGTTACCAGATGAGAGTACTGAAGATGACTATAGGAAATTAAAATGATAACTCTGACTTGAATAGCTAAAATCTCGAACAGTTAAAACTATGGGGGTTTATTTCTGTTGTATTTTGTCATCGTGGTTAGCCGTCTCGATTCTTTGTTATGTTTTTGCTTAACGCCTGGCCTGCAGTTCTAGTTCATAAACCTGCAGACATCTGTTCCTCTGCTACCCCATGAACCAGCAGAGGTCTCCAAGTTGCCACTGGACCCACGGATATGGGACGTGCTAACCCCCCCATGTGTGTGAGTCACGAAGTACAATTTTCTCAATATATTTACATACATGTTTTACTGGTTTTGCTTGTCTACAGAAACCCCGAGGCTGTTCCTGTAAGATGACATGTGAACGGAGTTCTGAGTAAAATGAGAGTCCAGAGACTATCCCAGTTTTTCCCAAAGGGGGCGGTACTGCCCGTTGGGTAGCAGTGAAACAGTCCAGTGACGATGTCTGGGCCTCAAAGCATCCAGGGGCGCTACACAAGCAGACACCCAAACCGTATCCTGAATTAGGGGCAATAGTACAAAAGATTTTAATGGTCAGGTGGACAATGAGTGATTTTTTTTTCCTGTAAAAAGGGGTGGTAGGCCAAGTAAGTTTAGGAATCTAGGGGCTATGTGAACACCAGGTAGCAAGAAGAGAGATTACAAAGACCTTGCAGCTGGTCAGGGCCTCGGGTGACTAGGTAGCAGCAGGCAGCCACCATAGCTGAAGGTGTGTGCTCCTGAGGAAACATAGACAGGAAGTCAGGGCAGGAGTGGACACTAAATCTAAGAGAGCCTTAAAGGACACCGTGACAAGGTTGACTTTTACTTTGAAGAAGATGGGAAGGTGTGAGGCGCGGCGAGCTGAGATCTCAGAGGTATTGCAGCGCCTGTGCTAAGAAGAAATCAAGGCCGGTATGCAAGGCAGAACCAGGAAGGCCAGAGAGAGGGCATAAAGTGAGGGGGTGTGGACCAGAGTGAGATCAGTGGGGTACGAGTGCTTGGAGTCTATATCCATTCTGAAAGCTGAGCTGCGAATTAGGTGTAGACCCAGGCAGGGGGGACGAACAGTGGCTGAGCCATGAGAGGAGCATGGAAGGGAGAGAAGCAGGGTTGTGAGCACAGAGTCTTTGAAGGGCATTTAAAGAGCAGAGAGGAGGGCTGAGGGCTAGGCCAGAGGGCCAGGCTTCTTTACAATGGGCTTACATACTTATGGCAAGGAGGGCTCCCAGTGAGTGGGGGAATAAAAAAGAGCAAGGCAGGATGGAAAGAAGAGGAGAAAGGGGACTTAAGAGGAGTAGGGGAGGGACAGGAGGAAGTAAAGGAACAGTAGAACAGTGACAGGCATGGTGCCTGGCACTCGGTAGAGCAAAACCTTTTACAGGGCCGAGACTATTTCCCCACAACCACGAACAGGGAAGTGTAAGTGTGTGGGTGCCTATTTATGGCTGTCTGGTGATCAGGAAATGTTACCGGTATTTAGCACCTGTCAGGAAGGATTCTCAAGTACAACACATGTGATATTCCACCAGTGAGCAACATGCTTCCCCCAATGCTAATCTGTTTTCTACTTGAGGTATACGATGGGGTACCCACAAAACCTGGAATTTTGTTTCAAAGCTTTGTATTTAAATTTTTTTACAAAACAACCTTATCACCTTCAAAGTACTCTCCATTACACCTAATACATTTGTCAATTCTGCGCTTCCATTCTTGGAAACATTGTTTTTTTTTTTCAAATTCAGCTGTTTGGACGGCTGACAGCACCTCTCTCATTTTTTTGCTTCATCTCTTCTATATCATCAACTAGCTGTCCTTTCATGTTCCTCTGCATTGGTGGAAACACAAAGAATTTGCATGGAGTGAAGTCAGGTAAGGTGCATGGGACAAGAGAGGCATGCTGTTTCTTGTCAAAAATTGGCACACTGAGATGGCATGTGAGCAGTTGCATTGTCATGATGGTAAAACCAGTCCCCCATCTGCCACAAATCAGGTCTTTTTTGTTGCACATTGTTACACAATATTTTCAAAACCTCTAAATAGAAAGTTTGATTAACAGTCTGACCTAGTGGAAGGAACTCTAAATGCACTATATTATGGACATCAAAAAAATCAAATGAGCATAATCTTGATCTTTAATTTCACTTGACGAGTTTTTCTTGGGCAAGGTGATGACGGTGTCTTCCCCTGGCTTGACTGAAGTTTGCTTGTCACCAGTAATGACCTTGAGAAAAGTCTGGATCACTTCAGAGTTGTTCTTTCCAAGAATGACTTGTTTCCAGTTGACACTCCTTCTTGGTGGCCTGTCACAAATCTTCTGTTAAACTTCACTCAACTAAGCTCCAAGATAGTCCAGATAACTTCCCCATCTTTTTAATGGTCCATCATTGGTCTTCAAGCAAAAGTGGATGAATTTTTTGGACATTTTTGTCTGTTTGGAAAGTTGATGGACATCCAGAATAAGGTTTGTTATCGATCGACATTTTACCTTGTTGGAAATAAGAAAACTACTGGTACACTTGAGTTTTTTTCAGAGTGCTATCCTTGTAAGTTGTATTCAACATCACAACAGTTTCTGTGACATTTTTCTGGAGCAGAAAGCAAACTTTCACAGCCACACGCAGTTCTCTTAAATGAGCCATCACAAAAAACAAGGTGTGAGCAAAACTGCTTTTATGAAAAAATTCACTGTGACCAGAGAACCTTCCCAGGCGACGCCGCTGGGTGCACTAACTCAGAACAAGTTGCTCGATGCTCAGCTAGTAGGAACAATGCATCCTATGAAAGCTCCACAGAGTGGAGTTTTCCTGTTTTTCTTTTTTACCCACTCATATATGTTAGGTCATGATTAAGGGGCTGCTCAGATACCTTATCTGTGCAGTATAGTCTCCCCTAACACCCTGACTCTACAGTCCAGGAAAATGTGTTTTCTTCAAAGCCCTTGGCCAACTACAATCTTATTATTAGCTCTCATCAGCTCTAGAATTTAAGTTCCATGAGGGCTTATTTATCTCAGGTCTACCTAGAAAAATGCTTTCCTACACAGTAGGTGCTCAGTAGGCAATGTGCTGAATGAAGGATGCATGAATAAATCCATAACCTTCCTGAGGTTATGTGGCCATCTCAAAAAAGAAACCTTAAAATGATACCCAAAAGAAAATAAGTACAATAAACAAGCTAGTTTTATATATATAATAGAATCTTTTATTGACTGCTATTAATTATGAATCCTGTGGAAAATTACTTCATGTTCAAGTATAAGGTGTTGACAGAGGCTCAGTCTGAGGGGTAACTAATGAACATGGCCTCTCGGAGTCTGTGACCAGACAGTCTCTTACTACACCAGCTGTGTGAATACCCAGGAGGTAGAAGTGTGCAGATATAAGATGTTTGTGAGGAAATGACAAGAACTTATCACTCACCTGGTCCTTCTGCTCATCTACTTTTTCTTGTAGAAGCATTTCCATATTCTTTAAGATCATTTCCACTTTATCCACTTGCTTTTCTGTGGTATTAAGTTGTTTTTCATGTATTTCCTGACAAAAGGAGGTTACCAATCAAAAAATTATGTTTTAAAAGAACTAACTTCAAGACATTTAAAGTGGTATTTGGGCGAAATGTACACATCTACAAGTTACTAGCTACGAGCCTCTGTCTGAACATGGGATGCTAACAAGCTCTGTCAGGAGTATAGGTGTGGCGCAGGGCGTAGTGTTTTGCATAGGAATCCGACAGTGGCAGTTTCTTACATAGGCTTACAAAAAAACAAAAACAATGCCATCAAGCCAATTTGACTCACAGCGTCCCTCTATAGAGTTTCTGACAGGATTTCTTTATGGGAATAGATAGGCTTATCTTTTTCCCTCGGATCATCTGGTGGATTTGAACTGTCAATCTCGCTGTCAGCAGTCCAATACTTATCTGGTAATGTAACCACTATTCCAAAGGCCTGTCATATGTTTTAGCAGTTGTGTTCCTAGGTATTTACTCAAATGAGTTGAAAATCTGTATCCACATAAAAGCCTGCATACAAATATTTATCGTAATTTTATTCATTATTGCCCCAAACTGGAAGTAATCAAGAGGTCCTTCAACAGGTCAATGGCTAAACAAACGAGCATATCTGTATCATGGAAATATTATCTAGCAAAAAAAATAAATGAGCCATCAAGCCATGAAAAAAAATATGGAGGAAACTTAAGTACTTATTAAGTACAAGAAACCAGTCTGAAAAAGCTACATAATGCATGATTCCAATTATAAAGCAAAATTAAAGAGACAGAAACAAGGTCAGCGACTAGCAGGAGTTCAAGGAACAATAGAGGAACAAACAGGTGGAGCAGAGAATTTTAAGGGCAGTGAAATTATTCTGCATGAAACTTTAATCTTGGGTACAGGGCATGCCTACGGGCAACCCTAAGCGTCATCCTGAATGGGAACAAGAGACAGCAGTTAATAACGAAAACTGATGCTGTGGAGTTAGTTCTAACTCAGGGCAACACATGTATTTGTCAGAGTCGAAGTGCTCCATGGGGCTTTCTTGGTCATGATCTAACTCTGTAATTCTAACATCCCAGAAAACCTGATCTGATCTGTAACCACATGGAGTTTCTTTCTATCTCGTTATTTATTTTTCAATATGAAAACCGTTTGCAGTAGTGGTCTCATACAATATCTGTCTCTTGTGATTGACTAATTTCACTCAGCATCATGTTCTCCCGAATAATCCATATTATTGTTTTGCATCACATCTTTTAAAACAGTTGTATTAGCACTTCACCCACGTCATACAATTCAATCAGATCAAGAAAAGTTGTCCAATTGTTACAATATTTAATTCAAAACCTTTTTCTTCTTCCTTGTACTCATTGTAATTCATGTACTTATTTTTTTCTAACTGTGGCACAAATGTACAGAAATATTTTCCAATTGCACAACTTCTAGTTGTATAATTCAGAGCGAGAAGAGGCTCAATAATATTCTTCATGTTGTACAACTATCATTGTTATCTTTTTTCAAACTATCGACCACAGTGACAGAAACTCAATGCTCCCAAAGCAACAGATCTTTCCCCTTCACCCATGGTAACTGTTGGTCAAGTTTGGTTTCTTTTTTTACAGTATTTTAAAAAATCATTTTTTTAGGGGCTCATACAACTTTAAAAAAATTTATTATTATTTTTTAAACAATTTATTAGGGGCTCATACAACTCTTATCACAATCCATACATATACATACATCAATTGTATAAAGCACATCCATACATTCTTTGCCCTAATCACTCTCAAAGCATTTGCTCTCCACTTAACCCCTCTGCATCAGGTCCTCCCAAGAGCAACCTCACTGGACACCCCTCCCCCACAATGTCAGCCCTCCCTCTTCTCCCCTCAACAGGCATGCACCTATGTTCCCCCAAATTTGACCATTGCCTTTCTTCTTTCCTGTGCTGCCCCTCGCATCAGTAAGCCCCATTCCTCTGACAGGGCTGATTCCCTCTCTGGGAGACCTCACCCCAAATCCACATGGCTACCTCTCAGGGACCAGCATCAACCCCACCCCATCCATCTGATTCCAGCTCTCATGAGGTGACCTTCGGCCAAGTGACCTACATGATACTTACTTTGAGCAGATGATGTGTGGCTCTTTAGCGGCCTGCCTGGTCCCCAGCCAGACGACTGGATGGCCTGCACACTTGAACTTGTGCCCGTTCTGCTGCATGTTCCTATTATCGTGGACTCACACAGTGTTTATCCTTCTGTGCTTGACTAGCTTCACTCAGCATAATATCTTCCAGATGCCTCTACAACTTGAGGTGTTTCATTGTTGTTTTTAGGGATGTATTCCATTGTATGTATGTACCAGAGTTTTTATCCACTCTTGTACTGATGGTAATGTAGGCTGTTTCCAGCTTCTTCCTGCCCACCCACCAGCTTTTTGCTACTATGAACTCTGCTGTGATGACCATAGGGGAGGGAAACATCTGTCCGTGATCTGCTTCTTATTTCTTTGGGGTACATACCAGCAATGGTATTGCTGGATCATATGGTAGTTCAGTTGCCATCTGTTTTAGGTATCGCCATACTGCCTTCCAGAGTGCCTGTACATATTTACCAGTCCACCAGCAGGGGATAAGAGTTCCTATCTCACCACACACTCTCCAACATTTGTTGTTCTGTTTCTTTTGAAAAATCATTTTATTGGGGACTTGTACAACTTATTGTAATCCTTCCATTGTGTCAAGCACATTTGTTCATTTGTTGCCATAATCATTTTCAAAATATTTTCTTTCTACTTGAGCCCTTGGCATCAGCTCCTCATTCCTCCCCCTACCTCCGCCCTATCCTCCCTTTCACATTCTGTTTTTTTTAATTGGGCTAGTTATGGGCATTAGGTGGGATTTTATGGTCATTTTGACTCGCATTTCCTGGGTGGCTAGTGACAGGGAGCATGTATCAGTATACCAGTATCAGACTGTTTTGACAACTGTGGCTGTATAAGTAGGTTTTGGGGTCAAGTAATGTGAGATCACCTGCTTTGTTCTTTTTCTTGGGGAGTTCTTTGCTTATCCTGGGTTTCTTCCCTTTTTATATGGAGTTAATAATCAGTGTTTCCATTTCTTTGAAGAATGATGTTAGAATTTGGATCGGCAATGCATTTTATTTGTAGATTGTTTTAGATAGTATCAACATTCTCACAATACTGAGTCTTCTGATCCACAAACACGGAATATGCTTCCATTTGTGTAGATCCCGGTTGGCTTCTTATAGTAATGTTCTATAGTTTTCTTCGTACAAGTCTTGGTTTTTGGTTAAGTTTATTCCCAGGTATTTCAGCTTTTGCAAAGGATACTGATTCCTTGGTATCTTTTTCTGTACCCCCATCCCTGGTATAGAAGAAGTCAATTGTTACTCTTGTATACTGCTACTCTACTAAACTCCTCTATGACTTCCAGCTAGTCTCTTGTGGACCCTTTAGGATTCTCAATATATAAAATCATATTATTTGCAAACAGTGAAGTTTCACTTCTTATAATGAGATTCTTGAGGCTCTTGCTATCTATATTTTCAACTTGTCTTTTCAGAAAGGTTGTAGGAATTCACTCTCTTTTTAAGATTTAATTCCTTTATGCTACTCTTCTAAATAAAGCAGATTTATAAAAAACTATGATATTCCATGTTCTTTTCCCCCAGGCTTCCTGGCTATGTGTGGGGCAGTGTATGTCTCCATATCTTTAAGTTGTTGCTCTCATATTCCCACTCTGCACTGCGCACTCACCTGCTCTTTCACCTGGTGACCAGCCCGATCCATCTTCAGTGTCAGCAACTGAACGGGTACTTGATTTTTCTCATTTTGAGCCTTCTGGACAAAGGCCTCCTCACCCAGGTGAAGGATCCTATGGTTGAGCTGAGATAACTGATCCTTGTATTTCTGACTCTAGAGCAAAAAAGGGTAAAACAATGATTGAAAACAAAAACGAAGCCCCAGCAGATCCTTTCAGTGGTTAATGAGGGGTAATTTTGTCTCACTGTGGGACGTGGCAACATCTGGAGGCATTTTTCATGGTCATAATTGGGGTAGGTAGGGGTGGCTACTGACATGTAGAAATGCTACTAAATATCCTACAGTGTATAGGACAGCCCCTATACAGACTTATCCAGTCTCACACAGCAATGATGCTGAAGTTGAGAACTCTGCTTTATTCCTGAGAAGAAGTGAGAATACATCTAGACCATTAAGAACATTTAAACCACTGTTCTGAAGGCCTCCCACTTTTATCTAAGTTATTTAAAACATCGTGTTAAGGGGGGGGGGAGGAAGAAACTTAAAGCATATGAATCTCTTCAAAAGGACCTCTGACCTGTCCCTGATATCCAAATCTATCTGGCAGTAAGTTGTTGATATTCTCAGTACCACTGGGCCAGGAAATTAGAGTGTCTGACAGATGTCCTCTTGGTGTATACACAAATGGCCGTGTGTTCCAACAGTTGCTAGAAAATTTCTCAGTTTTTCACCATAGAGATTTCAGTTACTGTCAACCACTGGTCAGGAGCATCTTTCAATAAATTACAATTTAAAAGAATCAAATTAAATTTTTGTTGGATTGCCTTTCTTTTTTTCTCACAACAATTAGTTTTCAGGGGAGAGATCAACCACAGTTCCAAGGTATTCCCACGTTGGTGTGAATACCTATGGTTCAGCAATGAGCAGAATCATATCATTTTTATCTTGTAGGTTTAATACGCACACACAAGGGTAAGTATAAAAGCATTTTATAATAGAAACTTGTTAAAAATGATTATGGAAACATATGTATGAATGTGCTTGACACAATGAATGTATGTATGGAATGTGATAAGTTGTATGAGCCCCCAATAAAATGATTAAAAAAAGAAACCTTAATTAAACAAAACTATCAAAATATGAAGCTACTGTTTCATGTCATATCTTTATCTATGCCTATATGCTTCTGAAGTGTTTTCATCTTTCTATTCATTTCCCAAAGAATTCTCACTCTTCAATTTATGTCATGTCAAATGGGAGTTTTGTAATGTTCAAGGGATGCAAATCATGTTCGTTTTAAATGTCCTCTGAGCTTGGGAACACAGAGCAGTGTGGAAGGCAGATAAGGCTGCGTCAGGTGGATGGGTCGTTCCCAATGAGGAGCTCGTCAGACAGTCCTTGCTACCCTCCAGGAGGAGCAGGTATGGCGCCGTAACAGAACACACGCCGTGGTACATTTTCCTGTCCTTCTTCCTCCTCCCCAGCGCAGCTTTCCATTCTCTTCAGATGTCTTCCTGAGAAGTCTCTGTGATCATCCTTGAGAAAATATAAAGAGGATTCCTTTGAAACCCAGAAAGAGAGTCTCCAAAGCCTTCTGAGGTGACTTGCCTTGAATTCATCTTTGAGGTCTTCCCGACCTTCATTAAAACGCTAAAAAGTATTGTGTTATGTGGAGCAGCAGCATTCCTGTAAACTTGTGGGAAAACTTAATTAATTTGGGAATATTCACTTGAGTTTTGTTAAAAATGTGATAGCCCTGATGTAAATGAAAATTGATTTTTTAAAATTTATGTTTTTCCCAGATCATTTTATTAGGGCATAATCCAGACATCATACCAATAGCTCTATCAGATCAAGCAGCGTTGTGCAATTACTGCATATAATCAATTTCTTCCTTTTCATACTACGTGATATCAGCTCCCCATTACCTCTTTCCTCCCCATCAATACACCCCAAGAACTCTTACTCCAGTTATTACCTCTACAGATTCACCCAATCTGGGTTTGATAAACCCCCAAACACAGAAAGATACATAACAGAGAATCAAGAAAGGTACCAAAATAACAAAATACAGCAGAGATAAGACCTAATCTAGAAAACAACAGCAAAACCCAGAAAATATTAAAAACTAGATAAAAGTCAAAGTGTATCTAAAGGGAGCTCAAATAACAAGATTTTAACCATTCAAGCCCTATTTATCATTTTAATTTACTATAATCGTCTTTCCAATACCAGCTGCCTGATAACCAGGTTATTCCTATCCCTCAGTGATAGTCAGAGGGGGGCCACTGGAGGCTTATTCCCTGTGGAGAACCTGAACATGTATTTTGGGCTCCCACTGTCAGCCATAGCTTTGTGAACACCAGAATTTCACAAATTTCAGCTCTGACAGCACGCCCTTCTTCAGATCTGGTTTATATAATTGATAATCCTTGGATCATCGATGATCGTGTGCTTCTTCCAGGTGAGTTTACTGACATCTCACTTAGATGGGTGCTTATTTGAAACAAGCTCCAATTATTTCCAACAGGGTTTTGTGGAGACCTTGGGTTTTTCTCTCTCTATAAAATCATACCATCTGCAAATAACTAGAGCTTAATTTCTCTTTGCCCAATTGCACTCCCTTAATCTCTTGTTGCCTTTTGATTCTGGCTAGGATCTAGCACAATGCTGAATAAAAGTGGGGATAATGGGCATCTTTGTCTGGTTCCCATTTTCAATTGCAATGATTTCAGCTTTTCTCCATCCAGTATGATACTGGCTGTTGGATATTAAGACATGGACTTTAGTATATTGAAGAATTTCCTTATATTTAATTATTGTTTTTATTAGGAATGGGTGTTGGATATTGTCAAATGCTTTTACTACATCCATCAATATGATCATCTGGTTCTTCTATATTTTGTTTATATGGTGGTATGAATCCCATTTGGGCATGAAGTATTATTATTATTTTGATATGTTGTTGAATTCTACTGGCCAGGATTTTGTTGAGAATCTATGTTCATGAGAGATATTGGCTTGTAGTTTTCTATTTGTGTGAGGTCTTCCTTTCATTGTCATTGGTTTAGTAATTTTTTCTCCATCTTTTGACTCTCAGTCTGTTTTTGTCTGTGAGTTTGAGGTGTGTTTCTTGAAGGCAGCAGATTGATGGATCTTGTTTCCTAATCCAGTCTCCTACTCTGTCTTTTGACTGGGGTATTTAGCCCATTGATTTTCATTGGTATTAATTCCAAATGCAGGTGAGTTACTATCATATTGTATTATCTGTGTTTGGGAGGGAGGAATCTATTCATGTCCTTGTTTCCCGTCTAGATCTACTGTTTTGGGTGTTGTTTTAGTGTGTTGACTTCTGGAAAGAAGCACGGACTGTGGCGATCTCATAATGTTTTTGTGCTGTTGATTTTCTGACCATAGAGATATGGTTAGTGTTTTCGGCAATGCTGGTTTTGTTTTTATGAATTCTCTATTTCCTTGTTTGGGAATACCTTTATTTCTTCTTTATATGTGATATATCGCTTTGCTGGATACAGGATTTTGGTTGGCAGGTTTTTACTTTGAAAGTTTGATCTATGTTGCTCCATTTTCTTATTTCCTGCATATTTTCTGCTGAGAGCTCTGAGCTTATTCCAATCTGATTACCTCTGAAGGTGACTTTTTCCCTCTCTAGCTGCTCTCAAGATTCTCTCCTTTTCCTTGAAGTTGAATATTTTGACTATCATATGTCCTGATGCCCTCCTATACATGTCCCCTACCCCCACCCCCCGGGTCTAACCTCCTTGGAGTTCTCTCTGTCTCCTGAATGGTTATTATCTCCTCCTTTATAGTACTGGGGAAAATTTCCTCCACAAATTCTCTTACTAATTTATATGTAGATTTGTTTGTTTCTTCCTGTTCCAGTATTCCAAACAAGACATTCATTACTTCTGTTCATGGTTTCTCACATCATCCTCAGGTTTACTTCAGATTATTTTACTCTTTTGTTTGTTTCTCTCATTTGCTGAAGTCTGCATGGTTGTCTTCAAGTTCATAGATTCAATTTTCATTTTCTTCCATTCTATTGTTCAGTTCTTTTTTGGGGGTAATTATTTTATTGGGGGCTCATACTACTTTTATCACAATCCATTCATACATCCATTGTGTCAGCACATTTGTACATTTGTTGCCCTCATCATTCTCAAAACATTGCTTTCTACTTGAGTCCTTGGTATGAGCTCATTTTTTACCCTCCCTCCCTGCCCCCCTTTCTCATGAACACTTAATAATTTATAAATTATTATTAGTCATGTCTTACACTGTTCAACGTCTCTCTTCACCCACTTTTCAGTTGTACATCCCCCAGGGAGGGGGTTATATGTAGATCATTGTAATTGGTTCTCTCTTTCTACCCCCACCTTCCATCTACACTCCCAGTATTGCCACTCCCACCACTGGTCCTGAAGGGTTCATCTATCCTGGATTCCCTGTGTTTTCAGTTCCTATCTGTACCAGTGTACATCCTCCGGTCTAGCCAGATTTGTAAGATAGAATTGGGATCATGATAGTGGTGGGGAGGAAACATTTAAGAAATAGAGGAAAGTTGTATGTTCATCATTGCTACACTGCACCCTGACTGGCCCATCTCCTCCCCGTGACCCTTCTGTAAGGGGGTGTCCAGTTGCCTACAGATGGGCTTTGGGTCCCCAATCTGCACTCCCCTCATTCACAATGATATTATTTTTTGTTCTTTGATGCCTGATACCTGATCCCTTTGACACTTCATGATCACACAGGCTGGTGTGCTTCTTCCATGTGGGCTTTGGTTGGCCTAGAAGGCCACTTGTTTACCTTCAAACCTTTAAGACTCTAGATGCTATATCTTTTGATAGCCGACACCATTGACTTTCTTCACCACATTTGCCTTCAGTGATTGTGTCTGGAAGGTGAGCATCATGGAATGCCAGTTTAATAGAACAAGTGTTCTTACATTGAGAGAGTACTTGAGTAGGGGCCAAATGTCCATCTGCTACTTTAATACTAAACCTATAAATATATGCATAGTTCTATTTCTCCATCATCATATATAAATATATTTACATATGTACATGCCTATATTTAGAGCTCTATAAATGCTATGTGCCTTGCAGTTCTTTCCTCTATTTCCTTTTATTTTGCTCTTGTTCATGTTCAGCCTTCATTAGGGTTTCAGTAATTCCTCTCGGTTACATTACCCATGATCAAGCCCTACCAGGCCTCTTACACGCTCCTCACCACTGATTTTGGATCACTTGTTGTTCTCTTGTCCCTTGGTTTGTTAACCACTTCTTTTCCCCAACCTTCCCCTCTCTCTTGTCCCCCTGGAACTGTCAGTCCCATTGTTTTCTCCTCCAGATTGTTTATCCCACCTATTTTATCTAGATAGACCTGCAGAGATAATAATATACACAAAAACAAGACAGAACAAAACAAAGCAACAAAAGAAAATAAAATAACACCACCAAAAAACAAATGACAAAAAAAAAGAAAAGCCTGTCAATAGTTCAAGGTCTGTTTGTTGACATTTGCGAGTGTTTGCTGATTGAGCCTGATGGGGTGCCATGCTCTGAACCCAAAGTCTATTTTTGATAATGCCTCGGGACTTCCTTGCTCTGCTTCCCTTGCTGTTCTGTTGCATGCCCTTCATGTTTTGCCTCAGTGTGGTGGGGTCAGATCGGTCTAATTCCCACACTGTGTCTCCAGTGTTGTCCCCTATAGGGCTATGGGTCAGTGGGGGATGTCCTGTCTCATAGTGGGACCAGCCATATGGTCCTCTCTGTGCATTGGCTGTTCTTAGTGGGGATATTGTCCTTAAGGCTTGGTGGGCCAGGATGTGCTCCAGTCTCTCTTCCTCCCCCTTCATTTGCTTCGATTTGCTCTGATCAGACATGTCCCTCTCTCGGAGCTGTAGCTTCAATGCTATCCTCTGAAGTACTTTCTTCTGGGGGCAAGGGCTGCTGTCCATGTAGTTGGGATTGGGGCCAACCCCTCAGACCTCTCTACTGGTTCCTTGCTTCATGCCAGTATGTTGCATTCACATCTTGGAGCATGGGGTAGAAGTCTGGTCCTTCTTTCCCGGCGACGATATGAACAAGACACTCCCTTTGGATGGGTTAGTTCCCTGTTCCCCAGCTACCCATTTATTTCATTTTCTTCCCACCCCCCCCAACCTTTTTAATTGTCTAACATATGTATCCCTGGATTTGGTCTGGCCCCTGCCATACTACCACCCCAGGAATGTTTGTATACAGTAGCTTTTTCCTTATGTCCCTTTTGCATTTTTTTTAAGTTTACCTCAGCGGACTCATGTTGTATTTGTGTTTTGTGCTTGGTTTACTTTGTTTAGCATCATTTTCTCCAGTTTTTCCCATGTGGCAAGGTGCTTCATGCATTCATCACTGCTTTTCAGTGATGTGTAGTACTCCAGTGTATGTATGTACCATAGTTTTTATTTAAATCATTTTATTAGAGGCTCATACAACTCTTAGCACAATCCATACATACATCAATTATGTAAAGCACATCTGTACCATAGGTTTTTAATCCATTCATCTGTTGATGGAAATTTGGGTTGTTTCCAACTCCTTGCAATTGTAAACTGTGCTGCGATGAACACCGGTATTGCTCAGTTCTCATACAATGTTTTTTAATTCTGTTATCTCATTGTTTTGTTTCTCGGTTTCTTTGGGGTGTGAGGTTTTTAGTATCACACTTTCTTCCTTTTTTCAGAATTGATCCCCAAATCTCTTGTATGGTCACAAACATCATTCACCTGTATTCTCTTTCTGGTAATTTAAGGTCTTCACTTTCTGTGTATTCCAATGAAGTTACGTAATCTTCAGTTGTTGACTTTTGTTTATCTTGATTTTTTGTGGTTACTACTGCTGACTGTTGTTTGCATGGCATAGTGATCCAACTGTAGATGGTATGTAAGGTTCTGGATTGTGTGTGAGTAGGTGGAGGAGGGAGGGGCAGGACTTGCTCTTTGGGTTAGTGGAGAAAGTTCAGATAGGGGCTGGAAATTGTATTCTGTTGAGATGAGGAAGAAATGATAGAGCTGACTGGGTAGAAGGAATAGGAGATAGGAATACATGAGTAGGATTTAGGTGACAGAAATAATCATAAGTGGTGTTCTGGTTATAGTGGTTTTCTGATAAATTAAAAAAGGGGATTTTAAGGGGTCTGCTAGTACTTGTTAGTTTATGTGAAAGTGTGTCTCACTGTTAAGATTCTGGCTGAGACTGGCTGAATTCCCAAGGAGGTTCTAACTGGTGGCAGTTTCTAACATTTTATATTTTCTTTTGGTTGAGGTTTTTCTCTGTTTTGCTTTGTCATTGTTTGTGCTTTGTGTGATTTTTTGTGTATGAAATCCAGGCTATGTAAATCTCTAGAGACAGTAACTGGAGTGATAGTTGGCTAGGGGCATGGCAGGAAGGTTGCGGGAAGTGGGAAGCTAACAATGAGTGGAAGAAGGAAGAGTTCTGACATTGATGGTGCTGATGACTGCACAACTCTTACTCTTGTACTTCTGCCAAAGAAGCCTCATCTCAATCTAATTATTATCAATGACTAGACAAACCCAAACTTCAAGACACGGAACAAAACAATTGCATGTAATATTCAAAAGTGCCATGGTCTCCAAAATAAAGAATAGACCGAGAGAAAGAGACAAGAAGACATGATATAAATGCCATATGTGATTCTAAGAATTATCAGGATGGCTGGCAGCACCAAAATGGGGTGTCCCTGACGGCAGTAATGTATCCACACGAACTTTCTGATTTTTGACAAGGGAGGTAGTTACTGCATTCTGAAATCGTTGAGGAACAAAGTCCTCTATAATATTCGAAAATAGTTTTTAAAGAAAGAAAGAAAGAAAGAAAGAGAGAAAGAAAAGTTCATTAGCTTCACATCAGGTGGTAATACTAAACCTGACTGTTGATCATTTCCATTTCAAGGCAGGCCTGATATTTCTCTTTCTTTAAAATATCAATTTCTTTCCTGTTGAAAAAGCAAAATTAACAATATCATTGCCAATTAATGTGTTTTCTTCTTCTAGTAACAGTCCACCATGGCTTGGACAAAAAGGCCCACCCCTACCTCCCCTCATATTCTACGGCCCAGATCCCTCTACACTACTGCTACTGCTATGATTGATAATAGTGGTGATGGTTCAATCTTGATCCCAAGCTCCTAAAGCCAGAAGAATTTAGGAAAGTTTACCCTTAGGACTTCAAACCGATTCATTCCAGTTCCAACCCCTGTTGATAATTTGAATTTTTGACCTAAATATACTGAATCACAATCAATATTTTAGCAAAGTTCTCAGGCGATTCTTTAATTTTTAAAAAAGTTCTATTGATACATAATTCACATATATACAATTCAATAGTTCAATCATATCAAGATTGTATAATCATCACCACAATCAGTTTTGGAACATTTTCTTCATTCTTGTACTCGTCGTTATTAGCTTTCCATTTCCTTCTAACCAACTGTGTGAAACTCCCAAAGAACCAGTAATCCAGTTAGGGTCTGTATAGATGCACCTATTCTGGACTTCATCTATAGGAAAACATACTTTAAAAACAACAGAAACAACTAACAATAACAAAGTAAAACAGACAAGAACATTTAGAAAAGAAAGCAGAAAGTATTAAAAACTGGAACAAATTAAAAATGGAACTTAAGAGAGATCAAAAGACAAGGTGCCAAATTTTAAACTAACTGCATCTCCAATAATCCCCTTTCCAATGCATTTTACATGCGAACAAGGCTGGTCCCATCCTTGGTCTAGGGTCAGATGGGATTCGTCAGGTGACTCTTTTTGAGGCGGAAATGAAAATTTTCAGCAGGGAGGGTGAAACCAAAGCCAGGTGTCACCTTGGTTTGTGCTGGTAACTGCCAAGGTCAATGGTATAGCCTCCCACACCCCTTAACGATTCAGTCTTAGAAACCCTCTACAGACTCAATGAGAGTGGGTTTAGTTTTCGCTTGCAAGATTTTGCCAGATTGTACAAAAGGAGCATTCTCCGTGGCAATCCTTAGTCAAGCAAATTACTACGGATTTAGCAAAGTATGGAACTAGCCACCCAGCAACACAAACACAAACCATCTTACCCTCACTGCGATCTGCTGGGAATGGAGTCTGGTAGTAAACTTAGGAGAAAATGGTTTCAAGGGAAGACCTCCTGGATTTCAGAACTGTAATGATGCAAATCCCCGCTGGTCCCTTCCCCTGCCATCCATATTCTGACCGTCATGGCTACTCCATCAACTATGCTCCATGCTCGCAGCAGGTCAGAGTTGACTTTATCTTGAACTTCTTATTTGGAAGAAAAATCAAAAGGCAGACTGCCCTTGGATATGGCTACAGCAGTGAAAACTCACTGACCAGTGTTAGCACTCCACTCCCTGTCCCTTGTTCCTGCCTCAGTGTCCTAGGGCCCAGACCTACCCCTAATGCCGATATCTACATACAAATATAAACCGTGGTGAAAAGTCCACCTGAAATTATTACTGAGTCATGAACATAGATATTGTATTTGTCTAGGAAGGCCCTAGGATCATTTCACTGTACTAAACTATGTCCACCTGTCCTCACCATCAGGTGTGATGCGGAGTACTTTCATACAGGGAATAAGGTGGTATGCCACGATGGCAGAGGTAAGAAGGATGGGTGTAGCAGCTGCTCACTGTGGGGTGGTCAATGCTGCCACATACATACGTGTTCTACCTTTTACGTCTGAGACCAGGCATTCAGGTATGAGAGGGGCTGCCTGCATGTGGAGGTAGGCCAGGGCCCTTTACATATGTGTCATGTCATGGTCAGAGACCAATTAGGTTCATCCACTCTTGGCTTTCTGGAAAGTGAGGTTGATTTGAGAATACGCCCCACTTTCTATCTCAGTAACTTCTACACTCACTTTACTGAGAGGAAACCACTCATTCTGCTATGTGAAAACTGGGTCACAAGCTCAAAGGTCCTAAGTTGAACCTGGACAAGCCTTTACCTCTGTACATCATTTGTTCTTTCTGCAACTTTAAGTTCTTGCTGAATCCTTCCCAATTCATTTGTCAACGATGTGTTTTCTTCAGAAAGCCTCTGTAGCTCGGCTCTGCAAGCACAATTGACAATCAGAAGTAAGTTGGGAACCATGTGCCCATGGTTGGTATCAATGCGTAATACTGAATGTGAGACCTTGGGGCATTCCAAAAGCTATTCCCTGCTAGTGAATCCCGGCAGGGATCTAAGAAACAAGAATGACCAGAGCTTAAAATATATGCACACATTTTCCTCTTTAGTGAGACTGTCACCTGCTATACTCCAAGGTCATCACTGGAAGGAAAAACTGAGGAAGAAACACAAATTGATTTATGGAGCGGCCTGATGCACAGTGAATACCTCAGCAGAGAAAGGCAGGTGTCACTATCTACTCCATGACCAAGGCTACCCTGGGCCACATTATTTCCTGACAAACAATTCTTAAAGAATCTCTGCCAAGACAACACAAGTGATTTATAACAGGCAAGTATTTTTACCAACAAAAAAATCCCTAATGAGCTTTGAACCCATACTTTCTGTCCTGAACACATGTCGATATTTATCCCCCCAACTACGTCTTTGTCTGGCATCTTGTTAGATTCTAATTTTCCCAATCTAAGTAATCAAGGTACTATATAACCTTGCCATGCTTATCTTATGCATTATGTTCTAGTATCAAGCACAAGTATGTCTCATCTGACTTCATTTGATCTCATGGGGCACTAAGGGAAAAATAGAGAAAAAGAAGTCATGGGAACTTTAAAAGCAGCAAAGGGTTTAGAGTAGGGCTGTCAAATAAATGGGACATGAAATTTGAAATGGTCACCCTGGCTCTAGTATGGCAAACAGACTGATTCTAGGTGTGTACACTGTGTTAGGTGGAGGTGGAATTCTACTTTTGGCTGCTTGGAGCGCAGATACACTGAAGATTGCTCATCCTATCTGCTGAACAATTAAGAGACTATGTGAAGCCAAGTATGTAACTGCCCTCACAGAAGTAATGGAGAACACACTCAGAGCAGAAGACAATGGATGACTAGGGGCTCCGAAAACGTAGACAATTGTGTGTGTCAAGAGATTCCACCAAGAGTTAAAAGAGAAGCTAAAGGCTGTGGAATTTCATATTGGACAATGACATACTGGACAAGAGACTCATCTCTAAAATTTACAGAAAATTGAGTATCTCAACAGAAAGAGATAGGCAATCTAATTTAAAAAATGGTCAAAGGATGTGAACAGATCCTTCACCAAAGAAGACATTCAGGGGGGCAAAAATATATGAAGAAATGCTCTTAATCATTAGCCATTAGAGAAATACACATCAAAATGAGATACGACCTCACCCCCCAAATTAACTGGAAGGTTAAAAAAAACAACAACAGATAACAACAAATGATGGTGAGGGTGTGGAAAGACTGGCACTTTCATACACTGCCGGAGGAACTGGGAAATGGTGCAGCCACTGTGCCAGGCAGTATGGTGCACCCTGAGAAAATTGGGAAGAGAAATACCATGACACATCAATCCCTCTACTTGGTATGTGTCTTCGAGAAATAAAAACTATGACACAAATAAATAGATACAGACCCATGTTCATCATAGCATTATTCACAATAGCAAAAAACAGGAACAATCTAAATGCCCTGCAGTGGAAGAATGGATGAACAAACTTGGGTGCAATAAACACACAATGAAATGCTATGCAACGTCGAAGAATAACGATGCACCTGCAAAGCCCTCACAGAGGGATGGACACGGAGGACAGTACGCCGAGTGGAATTAGTCAAAAACAAAAAGGACAGATATCGTATGAGACCACCACTATAAAAATCAACAGTAAGTTTTCTTATGGAAATAAAAACATTCTTTGATGGTTGCAGAGGATGGAAAGGAGGGGGGGGGAGGTGCGGCTAGAACACAGGCAAGTGATAGCCTGGGCGGAGGGGAATGCAACACACAGGAGAAACGATGGAGGCAGGCAGGCGAGTACACCGGTAGTTTGCAAGAGTGAGAAACTACAGACGCAAACACTGTTAGATTCAAAGTCCTACAACAGTGGGGGATTGGGGAATCTACAAGTGAGTACTTGGACATACACACAGGCTGAACAGATAGGAGACTTTTACAAACATATATATGTGTGTGTGTGTGTGTGTGTGTGTGTGTGTGTGTTTAAAAGAGAGTATTTGTATATTTACTTTTACTGCAAATATATCCATGAATGTGGTGGGGCGAACAGAGGACAAAATTATGACAACTTCTTAAATATAAGCAGATACTCTGAAGGAATAAGGTACTGGGCTTTGGGGGAGTGGTATCACAATAGCTGCAGGGGACAAAATGATCCATTAGCATATCATAGTTCACAAAGACAGTGCTCTACATTCTAATCTGGTAAGTAGCAGCGGTCTTAAAGGTCTCTGAGCAGCCGTCTAGGGTGCAAGGACTGATCTCTCCCTGTCCAGGGCAGAGCAGCGGGGTGGCAGTTAAACAGACACAGGGAAAACACTTAGTTGAAGGGACAGTGAGAACACCGGTCTCCACAATCCTGGGCCCAGAAGAACGGGGTGATACCTGGCGCCACCACCACCAGCTCTGCATAAAATCACACTAGAGAGTCCTGGAAAGAGAAGAAGAACCTGTCAATCAAAATCCTAAAAGAAACCAGGCTTACTGGTCAGACAGCGTCTGGTAGGGCCCCTAAGACCGTGCTCCCTTGGGTCTGGACTTCAACTCACTACTGTGTTAGAAAAGTCAACCGTTAAAATGAGATGGGGAGCATTCACCCAAAGACAGAAGGCTAGGAAGGGAGGAGAAAAGGACACAGAAAACAGGGAAGTCGTGGACTAAGGGAGGGCATATTAAGGGGACTGGAATGAATGAATGGCATCAAAATATGTATGAATTGCAGAGTGTTAAAGTATGATCTGCTCTGTAAACCTTAATTCACAATAAAAACTTCATTAAAAAAAGAGTTGTAGTTGAGTTTTGCACAAGACACATTGTTTCTTATGTCAATAAAAAGGTAAACATTATTATATCTTAAAATCTAAAAAATTCCATTCCATACAAACATATTGCATTGACCCAGAACTTTCATAGCAGTAGAAAAATGCAGGCAAGAGAATGAAAAATAAAGTGCAAATGAAATAACTATAGCTCTAAGCAACAATATGGAAGAATCTCACAAGCAACATATGGTAATAAAGGACGGATGGTATGCTTCTTTTATATAAAGTGCAAAAACAGGCAAAATTAAGGAGTTAGAAGTCAGGATACTGGCTATGTGTGGGGAATCCAGGAGGGTTCTATTTCTTGTTTTGGGTGCTGGTAAAACGATCTGATCAATTTCTTATAAAATCATAGCAGTACACTTTTTTATTGCATATAACATTAGAATATTTTAAAAAATACACACCTAAATACACCAAAGATATGTGATCATGAATGTATCAGAGATAAAAAACATCCAGATCACTACTGTGGTTGGCAGATTAATGACCTCCTAAAGACTGTTCTGGGAAGCCATGGTGGTGCAGTTGGTATTGTATTCATCTGCATTTCACTCTAGGTTGCTAACTGGAAAGCCAGCAGCTAAAAGACCCACCCACTCACTGCTCTAAAGGAGAACGATGGGGCTTTCTGCTTCTATCAAGATTTATAGCCTCACAAACCCTAGGGATCAGTTTTACTCTGCCCTTTGGGGTGGATATGAGTCAGAATTAACTCGATGGCAGTTGGTAAAACATTATTCATGTTCTAATTCCCGATTGTGAATATTATGTTACATGGCTAAGGGGAATTACAGTTGAAGATGAAATTAAGTCTGCTGATCAGCTGACTGTGAGATAATGAGATTATTCTGGACTATTCTAGTGGGCCTATTGTACAGACTAGGGTCCTTTTAAATGAAAGAGGCAGAAGAGGCACAGCCTTAGATTCAGCCAGCCATTGGACGCTTTGAAAAGTGGAAGAGGCCACGAGTCAAGAAATGTGAGTGGCTTCTAGAAGGTGGAAAAAGTAAGTACATGGGTTCTCCTTAGAACCCCTTGGAAGGGGCACAACCCTGATGACACCTCGATTAGAGTACAATTTAGCTCTCAGTTCTAGCTAACATGCAACTAAGCTGTCAAGAAATTAGCTAAATTTTAACCTATTTCTGACCTGTAGCGTCTAGAACTGTAAGATATTAAATCTGTGTTGTTTTAAGCCACTCAGGGACATGGGTCCATCTATGGAAAATATTGGGAAAGGCCTTCCTATATCCCAGGCTTTTGAGATAGAGCATTTGCCAGCCAAAGTCCTCAAGCGAGAAGGCCAGTTCCACCTGTGGCCTTTCAAGCAGCCTGCCCAGCTGGTGGAATTAAGAACTCCCTCTCAGCTCAGCTTTCTCTAGAAGGCATTGGCTTCTGCGGCCAACATCCGAGTGTCCCAGTCAGTTCTTGGGGCTCTCACAGAATTCACGAAGCAGTAGATCTGCGCCAAGGACACTTTCAATAAATACACACAGTGGGACTAAAGGAAGGTGCTTGGAGCTGGCAGGCAGAGACCTTCAGAGACCCCAAAGGAATGAAATGGGGTTCAGGGCAGTCTTTCGTGGGCCCCGTGAGACAAGCACAGATTTCCTGCTGACAGAGATAGTGAAAACCTGAGTCTAAGCCACAGCAGTCCTCTTGGTGAAGTTCTGGGGGTTTCTGTATGGAAAATTTCTCTTTTCGCATTCACACAGCACCTAGCAACACCACGGCCCGAGTACAGGCCAGACTGGGCTTGTAAGCTTGGGCACACCTGGGCTACGTGGTATTCTCCTGGTGCCGAGTCTACCAGCCTGCTAGGAGGAAAGGGGGTTATGCAATCAAGTCATCAGGGACTGAGATGACTCAGTTCCACTTGTTTAAGAATGGATAGAGGGCAAACCTGTTATTCTCTCTCGAGTCTGCTTCTTTCTCCCTAGCCAGAAGCTTATCTTCCAGCTGTAGGAGCCAGGTTTTCATGTCATTCTTTTCTCTCTCCAGCACAGTTTCTACCTTCTGTTATCGGTACAGCATCTTCTAATTTCTGCTGTCCTGTCCTAGTGGTCCCTACCCCATGCTCACCTTCCAAGACACAGAGGCTCCTAGAGGGGCAGCTTGTGTCCAGCCATGTCCAGTAAGGGCTGCTCTGTGGCTTTGGACTCCTGCTGCTCAGATGATCTTTGCTTCTGACCAGCAAGGCTGCTAGCCAAAGGTACGGGTTTCTCCAGGAACATGGGCCTTGCCCCTCTAGGGGATAGCATAGATCACCCATGTCTCTAAAGGAGCAGGAGCCACCTCTATATCATTCACCAAGATGGGATGGCCCTGATAGTGAGCTATGCAGAGGGTCCTCTGGGCTGTGGGGCTGCTCTCGGGACCGGGCTCTGGACAGGATCTGCAGTGAGATGCCTCCCTGGCATACGCAGGAACTCAGCCTCTCCACGTTCTGACCCTGCTGGTCCCGTCTCCTTTCTGACTTCTGTGGACCTCAACAGGCCTGGAGGCAGTTGCCTTTCCCTCCTTCAAGAAGGCTTTCAGCCCCTCTGCCTCCAGGGAAAGCCCTTTTAATTGCTTCCTATATGTGGTTTCTAACTTTTCAAGTGCAAACACTTTGCAAATTTTAGCTTGCTCTTTACTCATCAGCCCTCCCTGCCACCCTCCACCCTCCACCCCCCACCCAACTTGCGTTGCTGCTTCTTGCACTGGGCTAGCATCTCCTTCTGCCTCTCTTCTCTATCCCTTGTCCAAGTCCAGCTGGGCTCCCATGTCTGTCACTAGCTGCAGTTGCCTCTGAAGCATCTTTTTCTTTTTACAGTCCCATTGCTGTAACAAGTGCGCTGCTTCCATCCACAGGAGTTTCTGGCTCAGTTCAGCCTTTGCCCCCTTTCTACAGAAACTTTCACATGGACCTGGCTCAGAAACACGAATGTCACATGTATCACAGGGTTAGAAAGGCCTGCCCAAGCGCACGTTCTAAGTGCACAACTCCTCGCTACTCGTGCCAGCTGTGCTCAGAGAGTGCATGCACAGGATCTAGTTGATAATGCAGCAGACACGACTTGTCAAATGGGACTAAATTTACATTTAGACGGATTAAAATGGAATAAAATCAAAGCTCAGATTCTTGGTCACATCAGTCACTTTCAGTGACCCCATGTGGCCAGTGGCTCCTGTAATGGGCAGGCAAACACAAGATATGTCTATCACTACAGAAAGCTGTATTGGGCAGTACTGGCCTAAAGTTTAGTGAAAAAAAAAAAAGTACCTTTAGTCGAAATTACTCTAAAAAGTATTTTAAACATCTAGGAAAGAGGCCTTTAGAAGCCCCAGGAAAATAACACTGAGGTGGAGTGAGGCCCAGCTGAGAGCAGTCAGCCTGGGAGAACAAGAGTAACTCAGCTCATCAGAGTCATGCAATATGGCTCGACTCACAATCATGACATGGGGTGGGAATGGGGGTGGGAGCAGCCTTCCAGCCAGTTAAGGAAACTCCTGGGACCAGACATGTCCCTTTGCTGCTTCTTAGAGCCTGAAAGGGCTTGGGAATAGTGGCAATGGTCTATAAGGTGTTCTGGACAGTAGCCCGCCCTTTACCAGACAGTTCACAGGTTCAGATACTATGAAGCAAAATTCTCAGGAGGAAGCTCTGGATCATCCTAGCGGGCAGTATGTGTTATTGCAACGCCCAGGTCTGAGGCCACTGTGTGGTCATCTTTTGGGGAACAGAAAGGCAGGGTACAGAAGAGGGTACAATTCAGTAGTCCAGGATTTTCTTTACCGCCCATACTTAAGCTGCCTCAATTTCCTTGCACCATGACAGAAAGGCAGACTGGCTCTGGGATCATCAACCTCCCCAGGTCACAGGACACGGGAGATGGCTTGATCCACTGTGGTCATCGTAGTGCCACTTCTAACCCGAGCCATGTTCCCAGCTAAGAATGCTTCCCAAGGAGGCTTTGCAGGTCTGGTCAGCAGGGCTCTAGCCCGCTTGGTGTCCAAGTTGGCGAGGGCCAAGATTCTCTGTGGGAGAGTGAGGTCATGATAAATAGGCATGGGCTGGCAGCAACCAGTTATCATTCCACTAAGTGAAACCTACTTGATACGCTCAGTTTTCCAAAGAAATCTTTCATTGCTTTTCTTTGTGATGACACAGCAACTCGCTGCCATGAAACCGATTCTAACTCCTATGCTCTGCAGGATGGAGCAAACTGCTGCCGAGGCTCTCAGATGGTCCCTCTTCTTGGAGGAGCAAGTCTGTTTTTCTCTCACAAAGCAGTTGGGAGGTTGGAATCACCAATCTTGTAGTTAGCAGCCTGATGCTAACCCAAAGCCCCAGCAGGGCTCCTTTCGCTTAGGACAGCTTTGAAAAGCTACCTTCGCAGATAACTGGCCTCCCTATTGCAAAGGAGCTTTTAGCCTTTTTCTCCATTTGCCCACATACTACCGCGTGCACTGGAAAATTAGAACATGACATTAAATAAGGAAGATGCTTTGCTACTTTGTTCCTTTGCTACAGAGAAGTCTGAGGCAGAAAATAAATATGAATGTGTTAAAAGTAGTCTACAAACTAAATTACTTCATAACTTAAGTTTTAATATATATATTTCTAATTTAAGTTAAAACAACTCATACAAAGCCCTATTTTTTCCTACCTTCCTCTCTGTGGCCAGAGAAAAACTACCCACTTAGCATGCACTGCAGTTGAGTCATTTCCTGAATTAAATATCTAATGTGGGTTTTTGGGAAGAACTTCAGACTGAAGGAGGACCCAGAAGAAAACAGGGCAGCAGACCTGATTTGTGGTAGTCCGTGCTGGTGTCTCAGGCGTAGCTTCTCGTCTGGCCACTGAGCTAAGGTGGCCAACTCCTTGGGGCAATGTGGGCCCCCACTCCTTATCTCCCACAGCTGCCCCTGCAGGCTGCAAAGGGCATCCTGAGACTGTGCATGGAGCGCCTCTCTAGCATGCTGACTTCACTTTTGAACATAAGCTCCATTTCCCTTTTCTCCTTCTCAAAGTTTTTCTTCATTAGTTCAATTTCCTGCTTGTAGTTTACCTGGAAAGAGAAACATTAGCCCCTGACAATATGACATGGAAACAGCAAGGTTGTCGGGCATGCCAAGGAGCTGAGGCCTGCAGAAGTCAGGGATGAAAAGGCAGCGGTGACATCCCCAAGACTCAGTGCTCAAGATGTAGGCACAGCCTTGTCTGGACCAGTTGGATAACCTCCCGTGGGAGAAGATATTGTCTGGCCGTTGGCTGGCAAGCTCCGTTTAGGTAAGTAACTTGCACCCAGGAGCTCAGAGGTCCCGGTGGAAACAGGGTGGCTGGCTCTCTGAGTCCTGAAAGTAGAAAGAACGCGGCACATGGCAACTGTGTGCGGACATTCTCTTAGTCACCATCTAAGGAGAGGCAGGAGCTAACTTCATCTGAGAAGACCTTGTCAGCCAGGGTAATCCTGGCTGAGAAACTATGCAGCATCCCACGAGAGGCAAAGCCAAGGATAAGTTATGCTAAGAATGAGGTAGGTGGTGTGAATTCCCACACAGCAGTTGGCAGGGCTGCACTCAGCATGCCAGCCCCCAGCGACTTTGGGCCAGGCACTGACAGTCATTTCTCTTGTATTTCCCTCAAACTGTCTTCTTAGTGCCCCCGCTCACCAACCAGAGAAATCCAAGGCAGCTGCCTGGAGAAGGGTCAGCACTAAGCACGGCTCTCTGTGCACAAAAGGAAGCCCCAGGCTCCCCTTCGGGCACCCCTCACACCTACCTTCATCTCCAGCTGGCTCTTGACGTCTTGGTAACGTTCTTTCACCTGCTCCATCATGAGTTCCGTTTCGAGGCTCACTGGAGTAGGAGCTGTAACGCATGTGAAAAAGCCTGCGAAGAAGAGGAAATCTCAGCTTAGCTCAGTGAGGACATTACAGGTTTCTTACAGCTTTCCTATTCCCAAGGGACAACAAAGCACAGATTCTACATGTGCTTTTTCAAGGGAAAGGCAGTGATGGTGGAGTCCTGCCGCACTGGCGTACAACAGCACGCATCACTGGTGATCTGCTATGTTGTATCCATGTAGAATAAAGGATCTCAAACTTATTTGGTCAGCTGTCCAATTTTCAGAAAAATAGTTACCCAGCAACCCTCTGGCAATTAACTTTTATACAATAGCCCATCCCTAATCCAGGATAGGGTGTAGGTTATTTGCTTTGGCAGCTCCCACGGATTATTCCAGTGCCCCCCAGGGGGCAGCATTGCCCACGTTAGGAAACACTCATTTAGAACCATTTCACACTTTCACCAGAACAGATTGCTCAGGAGGCTCCTGCAGCCCATCACACCCTTCAAGTTCCTACAAAGTGGCAGTGATATCGTGTGAAGGGACTTCAAAAAACCTCCAGAACACGGAAGAAAAAGATAATGGAATTGTCCATGAATGTAAGGCCCCCTTGTACTTCACTTCAAGTTTATTCCCTGGTGATGCCAGGATCATAGAGGAGGTGGGGAGATGGAAGAAGTGGGGTGACCTGGTGACACATGCCTCTGGGCAGTGTGATGCCTGGGAATGAGCCTCACTGTGTATGAAGGTGGCCAGACACACCTCATGGCCTGTTTATTAGCTAAAGACTTCAAATTGGCCTCCTCCTCCTCACACAAATAATGCTGGGTTTCAGGATATGTAGGAGCTCTGGTGGCATGGTGTTTATGCATTGGACTGTGATCTGAAATGTCAGCAGTTTGAAACCACCATCAAGAGTTACAGTCTCAGAAACCCACAGGGGCAGGTCTCCCATGTCCTATAGGGTCATTATGAGTTGGCATCAACTTGATGGCAGTAAGTCTGTGTGTTGCTCGATAAACTGGTCAGATGATTGCTGAAGCCAAAATGGGTGCATAAGCAAATGTGGTTGAAAAAAGCTGATGGTGCCTGGTTATTAACAGCATATGGGGTCTTAGATGCTTTGCAATTAAATAAGTGCCCAACTAGCAGGTAAGAAACAGCCCACAAGGAAGCACACCAGCCTGTGTGATCATGAGGTGTTGAGGAGAAATGGTATCAGAAGTTCAAAAGATAAGCAACCAAATTGATGTGAAGGGGCATGGATGTAGTAGAGACCCAGAAATCACAGCCCCTCTGGTAGTTGGACAGTCACGCTCAGAAGGGACACAGGAAGGGATGATAAATCCAGGGTGTGGTATAGCACTGATGAACTACATAATTATCCTCTAGTTCCTTAATATTCCCTCCCCTTTTGATTATGGTTTTTATTTGTTTTGCCTCTTTAATCATATCAGATTTGATGTAGGTTCATCGTATATTTAATATCATTTGATACATGAAAGCTAAGATAGATAACCCTTCAGAAACAATAAATGGAGTAACGGTTCCCTGAGGGTACGGGAAGGGGGGAGGAGATAACAGGGAGCTGAGAGCACTGATGACTGAATAACCCCACTCAATGGGATCGAACAACAGAATTGTATGTGAGTGGATATATTGGATGTGCAAGATATGGAAAAAAATAAAGTAAGGTTTCCTGGGGCGGGGTATGGTGGGCAAAGGAGGGAATAAATGGGGAGCAGATATCAAGGAGTTCAAGAAAAAGAAAATGTTTTGAAACGGATTGTGGTAGCAACTGTACAACACTGTTTGATGTGATTTAACTATGGAATGTTATACTTGTAAGATGTCCCAACAAAATGATTTTAAAATACAATAATAATAATAATAATAAATAAAGCAGTCAGGCACATTCCATACGTGTGGAATGAGGAATGGTGCTTGAGAGCACTGCAAGGACTCGCTTTCCGACCTGAATCACCACTCCGCACACCAGGCACACAAGGCACATCTTTGAACTACGTGTGTTGCTAGGGCTTGGAAGAGAGCTGGTCTGAGACTCAGAATTGCATTTATGCCATGACTCAGTCTTCATTTTGCAGTGTCAAGGATGGGACGTGGCAAAGTCATCCTCTACTCTCATTGTCACCCTGAAAATGGTGACAAACTTTGACATAAGGGACAAGACAAAAACCTGAATGAGAACCTCTGGAAAGAATTACTTTGCCTTGGAAACTGAGAACTGTCAACTTGCGCAGTCACCTGGGCTGACAGGAGGTCCGTGAGGCTGGACAGTCCACATCACTAGGCTTACTGCAACCCAGCTTCTTACTATTCTCTCAGCAGCAGACAAACATCGGAAGGGTCAACTGAGCCTTGGTGCTGCTTCTAAAATGGTTTCCATCAGAGGGATGGGAGGACAGTACATAAAAAGGCCACATTGTGAAACTGCTAGGTTTCATTAGCGATGGCATGAAGCCTAGGTCTGTGATCTGGTGCCGCAGTCCCCAGTCTCGAGCAGACCCAAGACTTCAGGGCCTTGTCTCCCAGGTTTTGGGTCAGTGGTTCGTGCTGAGGGCCATAAATTCTGTGTAGTTGAGGGGACACAGTGTCCATTTCCCTGGGGATGGCTGACCTGTCTGTTGTGTGGAAGAATACATAGGATGCCTTAAATGGATGTCACAGCACCCTTGGCATCTCTGGATGTGGTGCAGCTGGCTGTGTCAGGCTCCATCCCACATTTCCCAAATGAGTCTAATGGCCTTTGGCTGTTGACTCACAGGATTTCAAGACACCAATCTGCCATTTGCAGGTGAGCAGGTTATGTTGGGGTCCAAAGACGCTGTACCCACATTCAGAGAAAACTTAAGGTTCCCAGGTTGGCTCTTTTAGCTATAATTCATTTACATTTTATTAAATAAATAGCTTTAGAGCACTACAAAACTGGGAGGGAGGAGGATGCAAAATGCTCGACTGCCAAAGATCCACAGGTCAGTGTCCACAGATCTCCCTGGGGTGAGGGAATGGCCTGTCAGTGTCCACAGATCTCCCTGGGGTGAGGGAGTGGCCTGTCAGTGTCCACAGATCTCCCTGGGGTGAGGGAGTGGCCAAAACTTAGCACACAAAACCACTGTGTATCAGAGCTTTGGCAGCAGGGCTGAGAGACTTGCCACGGTGTCTGCTGATGCACAGTTGGGGGCACTGATCCAAGAACCAACCCCTGGCTATACAGGACTATGACAAAACTCTAGGGCAGCTGTGTTACCTCCTTGTTCTTGTCTTTTGAAGGAGCTGAGATTAATCAAACACAGTCTACACTGTAGGTGGAATTTGTCATAAACCTCAGCACTAAGAGGATCCTGAAGCCAGAGATATCTACTTTTAAGCAGATATGCACGCCTATGCACACAGGTCCCAACTGCTTCCAGTGCTTGACCTGTGTCCTGCGCAGGCGCCGCTGGCACAGGTCTATTCTGACGAATTCTGACACTCAAGGGGACAAATCTCAAGCTCTCTCTGAATATCAGGGAGTCATTAATATGTTTTAGATATAATTTATCTCTTTTATTAAAAGAGTTTTCACATCAACCAGCTTACAGCTCAGAGGACAATCTGTATAGAGACTGGTCTGTGACCTGGGCAAAGGAAATATAGCTCCTTTATTTACTGTCACATACCCTCACTCTCTCTGTCTCTAGCCTATGCTGAAACCTCACCACCAAGTCCCTTCATCTTAATCACAACTCTGGAGGTGGCTTTGGAACATCTACGAGTGATGGACATGCCTCTGATGAGGTCATTGTGAGATCACATAACTGCTGCCATTTCATTACAGTTGATAAAGCCCCCATCCCCTTCCATAAATTCCCAGCTACAAGGAACTCAGCCGGGTGGTGCCAGTGTGTCTGGGGCAGGTGTTTGTGCCTCAATATACCCTATGATGCTTGGAAGTGGCCCATGACACAAACTACGGGTAGGTCTGAGAGATAGCCCAGTTTGCTGGAACAAGGACTCCACCCTTTCCCCAAGAAGATCCTCTACCTTCGGAGCAATCTGCTGGGGGCAGGCATCCATCTGGCCGGAAACTAGATGGGCTACTCTGTGTCTTGTGCATCCATGTCTGTAGGCCTTCCAGCGCAGCCTGCAACTCATCATTGCGGTCCTGCAGGTCCTATAAGCAGAGTAGAGATGGCCCTGCAATCCCCATGCTACACAGCAAGGCCCAAGGAGCAATGCAGCACCGCAGGGTCTGCAGGATGCCCAGTGGAAAGGAAATTCAATTCCTGACAGCAAACATGTAACATTCAAACTATAAGTTTCCAACTATGCAGTGAGTTAAACATGACAGGGATAATTCAGCTTTCTTAAATCCTACATCGCCTTCTATCACTAGAATCATAGCAGGGGCTAAATTTTTTTTTTAAAGTGAAGTGAATGTGGAGGAGAAATGCAGATCACCAACACCTGACTCAACAGGAATGTGTGCAAGTCCACCACAGTGATGGGGTATGGCCAAGAAAAGCAACTCACTGGTGTCCTTTCTCCAGAGGGTTCTGCAGCTTTGACTGTCAAGGCGTTGCCATCATCTTAAAACAAAATGCCACCCAGCAGAGCAGAAAGGCCACATGGATGGCTGAGGCCCAATGAGGCACATAGAGTGGGGGCTGCAGGACAGACAGGCAATGCTGGGAGGCTGCCCTGAATCTGCACCTGGCTGCAGTGGTCTGTCTGCACAGGAGTTGAGGAAATGCACTGTAAAAAGCACACTTGGTTGCCAGGGTTTAGAGGCGAATCTCCCAAGACACAGCTCTCACTTGTAGATTTAAGGGTAAGAAGGCAAGAAGCGCCTGTCTGTGGGACTGTCTGTGGGACTATCGTGGTGTGAAGTCTCTTGGCATGGCTCTTCTGTCTAGGTCTTTGTGATTCCCATTGATGATTAGGTGGGACTTTGCAAATAGGGCATGTCTAACACAAAACAGAGTGGACTGGTTCATTTTCGTTGCCACTTCCCTGGCCATAGGGATGTGTTATCTTAGAACAGGAACAGAGAGGAATCCCATGAACTTAAGGGATAAAGAACTACCAGTGGAGAACAAATGAGATCTCTGTCTAAAGACAAGAGGAACCAGAGGCTGTGAAACAGAAATTACTGGACAGACTGAAAGAACAAGGCAAAGTCAGAGGCTGAGGCAAGGAAACACGGGACAGAATTGAAGAGCAACACAGAGACTAAGGACTAGAGAAAGACTTGATTGAGGCGAGATGATACTGTGGACCAATGACTGTATCCTTAGTGTTTTCTGATCTTGGCTTGTAGTAACCCATTAAGTTCTCTAAAAAGCTCCCTTAATTGTGAGTATTGCCTGTGAGCTCTGTGCGACCAGTGCAATGGATTATAGAACACAGCACAAAAGTAGAATGCTGTGGAAGAAACAGTTACTATCAGAAAAGGGTAAAGAATGATGGAGGGTGGAGGCATGCCTGATCTCTATTTTGTGGCAATCGGCCTTGATTGATGGAGCTACGTAGGATTCTTCTCCTTGATGTAGCCAGAGGTCAGCTATGCACTCCATGCGGTTTACTCAGGGACCCTAGATCCCTTCGTGAAGGAATGTGAGGTGTGTGGTCACTTTCCCTTTTGTGCACCTGGGGATGGGGGACTTGGGACTCTTCAGACCTAATGAATACGGCAGCAGTGCTCCCAGGGACTATAGGAGTATGATTCTACCTGGTTTCTCCTTTAGGAAACGTACTCTGGAGGGACACTAGACATTGAACTGTGAAGAAGCCCAAACTGGCCCATCAGGCAGCCACATGGTAAGCGAGCTTTCAGACATTTCTGGTCTAGCCAGTAAGGTGTGTAGCTGAGGCCCCGGCATCATAGGGCAGAGAAGAAACATGTTTGTTATGCTATGTCTGAGTTCCTTCCCACAAAATATAAAATCTATGAGCATATTTAATTGCTATTTTAGGCCATTAAGTGTTGGCGATAATTTCTTATGGAGCCATAGTAACTGGAATAACATGTATGAGTGAGCCACAAATAGCTCATGGAAATAGGATCAAAAGGTAAAGGAATTTCCCATGAATTTTTGAAGCCCTTTTTCTGTAATTTACAAAGGTAAATTACAGTCTCTTGAGGGGAAAAGTATATTAATTTTAAGTGGGAGAGAAAAAAAAGTTCTCACAAAAATCTGTTAAGAAATGGATGGTAGAGACTTCCAGGAAGATGGCGACTGAGTAACACATAGCAGAGGAACTCCACAGAAATCTGTGCAGGAGAGTCACTAAGAGGGAAATTCCACACCACTAGGTCGCAGAAGGAGCATCAGAAAGATAAGTAGGCAGAGATCCAATAGGTTTTAAGGAGCTGGGTCTTTTGGCTTACCACAATGGAGGCCAGCTAGGGTTTGACCTTAGCCTAAGGTGACCAGACGTACCGCTTTTTAAACATTTTTTCTCGTGTCTATGGTGTTTTTAAAAAGTCCCAATTTTTGGAAAGAATGCACAACAAGTGAGGGTATATACGGTTTTCGGCTGCCATGTGGCAATTTCACCAGGATATGAGTTTTATCAATGGTGTCCCGCTATACCAATGTTAAAATCTGGTCACCTTACCTTGGCCCGGCCACTGTCTTGGCTGGAGCCAGGATCATTTGTAGGCAACACAGGGGCTTTATCTCAACACAGCCACAGTTTGACACCATCTCAGGGCAGGGATTAAACCCCTCCAGCCCCATGGTCAAGGATCAGGTTCATTTATATTGATGCTTCAGTTTCCCTCTCTTCTCTCTATTCCCCCCTATCCCCCTGTCTCAGTGGGCTGTTTTTTTTTTCCTTCTCTTTTTCTCTTCCCCTTTCTCTCACACAGCACTGCCAACATCCTGACCACTACCCTTAGCCTAGGGCATTAATGCCTGCACTCAACCCTGCTGGGCGAGCTCCTCCCTCTGCAGCATAACCGGAAGCTGGGAAAGACGACCCACACTCCAACAGGGGATATCCTGCCCAACTTCTTCCCTGGAAAAGCCCACCTGCCGGTCCTCTGTAGTGCTTAAGACATGGCTGGAGAAATTCGGCACCCCTTCTTTGGGGGAAATCCTGCCTGTGTGCCTTGGGGAGCTCCTATCCATCCTCTGTGGTCCCACGTTACTGAGGGAGCTTCCTCCCGCCTGCTGTAGTGCCTCACAGACTAAGAAAGCTTATCAAACACTCACCAGCTTTCCACGGAGCAGTGGGAAACTCTGCCTAACCTACGCAGTGATCTACCTGATCAGGGAAATTCTGCCCACCATTCACGGTGCTCTATACCAAAGCAGGCAACCAACCAGATTTCTGTGACACTCCTGTTGCAGCGGGCACCTTTGCATGCCACCTGTGACAACCCAAGCCGTCATGGGCCACACCATCATGGATTCTTGTGAGATCACCCAGTAAAGCACCATCCTCGTGGATCCACAACAACCCAACCAGCATCTCCGGAGAGGCCCATCCAACTTGTTGACTAGGGAAAGAGTGAAGCCACAGGAGGACAAAGTGGTTGGCTAATTCCATAGTGAAATTAGCTGTAGCAGTTCGAAGAAGCTTTCCTACGAGTCTCCCAGAGAGAGCCAGTGCTCTTTGACTCCCTGAAAAATGGCACCTGGCTCCTCTAAAACAAACAGCAATCAGGCCCAATGACCTCAACAAAAAAACATGAGAAACAAACTTCAATGGCAGAGATGTCCTGAACCGAACGACATGCATAGAAGAAGCAGATATTTATCTGCCACATAAAGAATTTTTCAGAATACTTCTTGCAGTAATACAGGATATGAGAAAAACAATACAGAAAAAAGATGAAATGAAAGAGGAGATTAAGTCCATACACCAAAGGGAAATACAAGAGATCAGGGAAGAGATAACAAAAACTAGTAGCAGACACACAGACCTCGAGAATCGACTAGAGGAGGCAGATAATTGCACCAGTGACCTAGAGGACAGCCAAGGAGACTTTAAATGCGAACAAAAATCTAATAAGATCATTAGTGAAGCTGAAGAGAACCTAAAAGCTAGGTCTGATGCTATGAAGTGGAACAACATTAGAATTATTGGATTACCAGAGGAAGACACCACAAAGAAGTCAACTGCAACAGAGAGGAAATTCTTGGAGGAAAACTTCCCGAGCTTAATGAATGAAAACCTGGCAACCATTCAGGAGGCTGAAAGAACACCAGTCAGATTGAAACCCAAGAAGAAATCAAGGCACATCATACTTACTATCCAACTTTGAGGAAAAGGAGAAAATCATGAGAAGAGCTAGGGAAAAACAAGCAATCACATAGTTTCCCAAATAAGAATATGCTCAGACCTATCATGTTTCCCCAAAAGTCAGACATCCCCCCAAAATAAGACCTACTTACAGTTTTGCCTCGGGCTGAAATATAAGGCATCTCCCAAAAATAAGACCTCCCCAAAAATCAGCACCCCCGAAGCTACCGTAACTCTGGACTCTGGATCATAGTGGTGGGCACCACCACGCAGCTCACTATTGGCTGCAGCGCAGTCAGAGCAGACAGGTAGTACGAGGTCTCTTTTAATAAAACAATAAACAATAAACGTGTACCACATTCTTCTCCATGGAAAAATAAGATATCCCCTGAAAATAAGACCTAGTGCATCTTTGGGAGCAAAAATTAATATAAGACACTGTCTTATTTTCGGGGAAACAGGGTATCAGAGAACACTATGAAGATGAGGAGAGAGTTGTTGAGCAACATTGCAAAAATTGAAGTAAAATAATGCAAACCCAAGAATACTCTACACAGCCAAATTATTGATCAAGATAGATGAAGAAGTAATTGTCTTTTAGAGAAGGAAAAACTCAAAAAATACATTAGAAGAAACCCAGCCTGGATCCTTGTCGATCCAGTATAGGCAGAAGAACAGCACTCACCAAGCATAAGTAAGAGACTGCCACAGAGAACAACCTCACCCAGAGGGAAACAAAGAGAAAACAGCCCCCAAGATAGCATTGGATTAAGGGTGAAAAGAAGTCAAGAATGAAACACACACACACACACACACACACACACTACATTAAAAAGAAAGGGAGGTGGGAAAACACCCAACACAAAAGGTGTAAGATGACATCAGAGTCCACGGATGGAAATAATACCCCTGAATATCTATGAACTAAACTCAGGCATTAAAAGACTGAGGCTAGCAGACTAGTTTAGAAATACAACTAATCAATCTGCTGCCAACAGGAGACACATGTCAAGACTACAAACAAAACTAGGCTGAGAATCAAATGCTGGAGAAAAACATACCAAAGAAACAGCAATTAAAAAAAAAACCAAGTGTTGCAATCGTAATCTTGGATAAAACTGACCTCAAAGTGCAAACCATAAAAAGAGATGAGGAACACTATATAATGCTCAAGGGAACAGTAGGCAAAGAACCACTAAGCATTGTAAACATATTCCCCAAATGACAGACCTGCTGAATACGTCAAACAAATGCTTCAAAATATGAAAAAGGAAGTCACAGCCTCAACAATTATAGTAGGTGACTTCAATACACCACTCTCTGAGAAAGAAATATCACAGGGAAAGAAACTCAACAAGGAGGCCAGAGATCTAAACACTACAATTAGTCAATTTGACCTGATATATATTTACAGAGCTTTTCATGAAAATACAAAATATTTCACATTCTTTTCAAGCCCACATAGTACATATTCGAAGATAGACGACATGCTGGGGCATAAGTCAAATCTGCATAAATTTAAGCACATTGATATCATATAGACTTCTCTCACTGACCACTGTGCCATAAGGCTGGAAATTAGCAAAAGGAAGATGAATAAAACAAGGCAAACAATTGGAGGATGAATAACTCTCTACTGAAAAAGGAGTGTGTACTGGCTCAGATCATAGATGAAATTAGGAAATTTCTAGAAACCAATGAGAATGAGAATAAGACGTACCAAAACTTATGGGACACAGCAAAGGCAGTTATCAGAGGAAGTTTCATAGCAATACATGCACACCTGAGAAAGGAAGAAAGCCATATGATTGATATGCTGGCACAAAATTTACAGCAACTAGGGCTGAGTCAACAGCACAATCATGCTAATAGCAAAAGAAAAGAAATAATAAAAATCAGGGCTGAGATTTAGGAGAGGGAAAATAAGAAAACTATGGAAAAAATTAATGCTGCTAAAAGTTGGTTCTTTGAAAAGATAAACAGAATCAACATATCGTGGGTAAACCTAACCAAAGAAAGACGGGAACAAATTTCAATAGCAAGAATGAGGGATGAAAGAGGGGACATTACAACAGACTCTAATGAATTCAAAATGATAATTAAAGAGTATTACGAAGGACTGTATTCCAATGAATTCAACAACTTGGAAGACATGGTCAAATTTTGAAAAACAATCCCTCCCTCGAATTTCCCAGAGGAACATCAAGAATGTCAATAGACCCATAGCAATAGAAGAAATAGACAAGGATATCAAGGGATTACCAACCCCAAATTCCCTGGACCAGATGGCTTCACAGGACAATTCTACCAAGCATTTAGGGAAGAAATGACACCAATCCTACACAAAATCTTCCAGAACATAGAAAAGACGGCAACCTCTTGAAGCAAGTATAAATATGATACCCAAACAGGGCAGGAATCCTACAAGAATTGAGAACTACAGACCAATATTCTTAATGAACACAGATGCAAAAATTGTTAACAAAATACTTGCCAATAAAATACAAATGTATATAAAACGAATACCATATATACTTGAATATAAGCCGACCTGAGTATAAGCCTAGGTACCTAGTTTTTACCTGGGAAACTAGAAAAACTGATGACTTGAGTATAAGCCTAGGGTGGGAAATGCAGGATGTGAATTAACACAGAGACCAGAGGGGAGAGACGGAGCGCAGCCACGGACACATCCTGACCAGTTCAGCTGCCAGCGTAAGTGAATCACTATGGGTGCTTCTGCAAATTGGAGCCTTCCACGTCATAGGATGGCTCTGATTGGTTAGATGTGAGTAACAAACATTCAAAGCCCTGCAGTATCAGTGGGGCTTTGAATGAACAGCGGAGGAACGACAATCACCTGTGAGATATTACACCTCGTATAAGTTAAACCCCAGTTTTTCAGCACATTTTTTGTGCTGAAAAATTCAGCTTATACACGAGTATATATGGTAATTCACCATGACCAAGCAAGATTCATACCAGGGATAGTTCAACATACGAAAGACCATTAGTATCATGTGCCACATTGACATGAAAAACTCTAAGAACCACATGATAATATTGATAGATGTGGAAAAAGCATTCGACAACATCCAACACCAATTCCTTTTTAAGACACGTCAGGAGATAGGAATGGAAGGACAATTCCTCAAGACCATACAAGCTATATATGAAGAACCAACAGCCAACATGGTAGTCAATGCAGAAAAGAGGAACACAATTCCACAGAAAAAGGGTCCAGACAAGGATGCCCCTTGTCCCCACTCTTATTTAACATCGTACTGGAGGTTTTAGCTCGCAGCATAAGGCAAAGGAGAGACATCAAAGGTATTCGTCTGGGGAAGGAGAGGTAAAACTATCGTTATATGTAGATGACATGATTTTATAAATGGAAAATCCCAAAAGATCCAAAAGGGGCAGAGTGGCAGGATACAAGATCAACAAACAGAAGTCCACTGGACTGCTATACATATCAGCTAAAATAACAGAAGAGGAGGTCAAAAAGGTGGTACCCATCACAATAGCCAAGCACAAATTAAAATATCTAGGGAAATAGCAGACTAAAAGAACAAAAGATTTATATGAGGAAAACTATGGAACACTATTACAAGAAACCAAGAGTGATTCAACAAATGGGAGAATATCCCATTTTTGTCGATCAGAAGACTCAATATAGTAAAGATGTCAGTTCTCTCCTAGGCACTATATAACTTTAATGCAATCCTGAGAGAATTACCCTCATCTTTCTTGAAAGAAATGGAAAAACTGATTACCAAATTCATATGGAGAGGGAAGAAGCCCAGAATTAGCAGAGACTCCCTAAGAAGGACACAGTGGGAGGGCTTGCTTTACCTGACTTTAGCACATATTATAATGCCATCATGGTCAAAACTGGGAGGTATTGGTATAATGACAGATACTTAGACTACTGGAAAAGAACTGAAAACCCAGAAATAAAATCATCAGCATACAGACAACTCACTTTTGATAAAGCCCCCAAAATATCAAAAGCAGGTACCCTCTTTAACAAGCGGTGTTGGAAAAAATGGATATCTACCTGCAGAAAAATGAAGCATGACCCTCATCTGACTCCATGCACAAGAATAAACTCAAGGTAAATCACAGACCTTGAGGTAAAACTCCAAACTATTAGGTCCATCAATAAGGGAACTGGGACCAATCTGAGAATTTTGGCACTGGGAATACATGGGATAGCAGAAACAGGGAAGGACACAAATGCACATGAGTCACAAATTGACATGTGGGATACACTGAAGATAAAACATCTGTGTACATCAAAATAATTCACCAAGAGAGTAATAAGAGAGCCCACGGACTGGGAAAACATCTTTAGCCTGACACATCAGACAAAGGCCTTATTACTAAAATCTACAATACTCTGCTAGTTTCCAAAGAGAAAAAAACTAATTGCCCACCGAGGAGGTGGGCAAAGGACCTGAACAGCAGTTCCACAAGGGTACAAATCCGAATGCAAGGAGTTGGAAACAACCCAAATTTCCACCAACAAATGATTGGATTAAAAAACAGTGGTATATACATACAATGGAGTACTACACATCACTAAAAAGCAGTGATGACAAATACTAAGAGGACGCCTGGCCCTCCCACCAGAAGAACTTATTTCAAAAGACGGCATTGAATCTGCAGCTCCAGGAGAGGGACATATCTGATGGGAGCACATGGGTGATGATGAAGGGGGAGGAGGAGAAAGTGGAGCACATCCTGGCCCACCAGGTCTTGAGGACGATTATCCCGATTAGAGCAGCCAGTCCACAGAGAGGACCACATGGCCAGCCCCACTATGAGACATGACGCCCCTCACTGACCCATAGCTCTACCGGGGACAACACTGGAGACACAGTGTGGGAACTACGCCTGATCTGATCCCGCCACACCGAGGCAAAACACTAAGGGGGTGCAACAGAATAGCAAGGGAATGGAACGGCGAGGTCCTCAGGGAATGATGAAGGTGGACTTTGGGGCTAGGGTGTGGTACCCCAATTGATTGAACTGGAAAACACTCCTAAAGGCCAACACACAATCCTTGAACTAACTACAAACTTTTCTTTCTTGTGCTTTTTTTTGTCATTGATTTATTGTTGTTGGTTGGTTGTATATTGTTCCTTGGTATTTTTATGTCTTGTTTTTGTGCATGTTATTATCTCCGCTGGTCTTTCTAAATAAGATAGGCTGGATGAACAATCTGGAGGATAAAACAACAGGACCGACAGTTCAGGAGGGACATAGGAGAGGTGGGGGAAAAGGTAGTGGTGTTAACAAACCCAGGGACAAGGGAACAAGTGATCTAAATCAGTGGTGAGGAGGGGCTGGGAGGCCTGGTAGGGCATGATCAAGGGTAATGTAACAAAGAGGATTTGCTGAAACCCTGGTCGGGACTGAGCATGATAGTGGGACAGAAGGAAAGTCAAGGGAAATAGAGGAAAGAGCTAGGAGACAAAGGGCATTTATAGAGGTTTAGATAAAGACATGTATATATGCAAATATATTTATATATGAGGATGGGTAAATAGATCTATGTGCATATATTTATACGTTTAGTATTAAGGTAGCAGAAGGACATTGGGCCTCCACTCAAGTACTCCCTTAATGCAAGAATACTTTCTTCTATTAAATTGACATTCTGTGATGCTGACCTTTTCAACGCAACTGCTGAAGACAAAGCGGGTGCATAAGCAAATGTGGTGAATAAAGCTGATGGTGCCCGGCTATCAAAAGATATAACGTCTGGGGTCTTAAAGGATTGAAGATAAACAAGTGGTCATCTAGCTCTGAAGCAACAAAGCCCACATGGAAGACGCACACCAGCTTGTGTGATCACAAGGTGCCAAAGGGATCAGTTATCAGGCATCAAAGAACAAAAAATCATAACATTTTGTGCTTGCCTCCATGATATGATCGCTGAAGACAAATGGGTGCATAAGCAAATGTGGCAAAGAAAGCTGATGGTGCCCGGATATCAAAAGGTATAGCGTCTGGTGTCTTAAAGGCAAACAAGCAGCCACTTAGCTCAGAAGCAACAAAGCCCACATGGAAGAACCACACCATCCTGTGCGATCACAAGGTGTTGAAGGGATCAGGTATCAGGCATCATCAGAACAAAAAATCTTACCATAGTGAATGAGGTGGGGGGGGCGGGGTGCAGATTGGAGATCCAAAACCCATTTGTCAGTCACCGGAATCCCCTTGCAGAGGGGTGTAGGGGAGGAGGCGAGCCAGTCAAGGTGTGATGTAGCAACAATGAAAAATACAACTTTCCTCTAGTTCCTAAATGCTTCATCCTCCTGCACTATCATGATCTGATTTCTACCTTGCAAGTCTGGCTAGACCAGAGGATGTACACTGGTGCAGATAGGAACCAGAAACATAGGGAATCCAGGGTGGATGATCTCTTCAGGTCCAGTGGTGAGAGTGGCACTACTAGAAGCGTAGAGGGAGAGTAGGTTGGAAGGGAGGAATCGATTTCAATGATCTGCATTTGACCTTGTTACTAGGGGGTGGACAACAGAAAAGTGGGTGAAGGGAGATGTCGGACAAGGCAAGATATGACAAAATAATAATTTATAAATTATCCAGGGTTCATGAGGGAGGGGGAAGCGGGGATGGAGGGGACAAAATGAGGACCTGATGCCAAGGGCTTAAGTGGAGAGGAAATGTTTTGAGAATGATGAGGGCAATGAATGTACAAATGTGCTCTACACAACTGATGTATGTATGAATTGTGATAAGAGTTGTGTGAACTCCTAATAAAACAATTAGGCCTCCACTTACTCAATGCAAGAACACTTTGTTCTATTAAATTGGCATTCCAGGATGCATACATTCCCGACATGATTGCTGAAGAAAAATGTGTGCATAAGCAAATGTGGTGAAGAAGGCTGATGGTACGTGGCTATCAAAGCGTCTGGGATCTTAAAGCGTTGAAGATAAACAAGCGGCCATCTAGCTGAGAAGCATCAAAGCCAACATGGAAGAAGCACACAGCCTGTCTGACCACAAGGTGTAGAAGGGACTGGTTATCAGACATGAAAGAACTAAAAATCATATCAATGGGTGCCCACCTCCCTGATACGATCAATGAAGACAAACGTGTGTGTAAGCAAATGTAGTGAAGAAAAGTGATGGTGCCCAGCTATCAAAAGATATAGCGTCTGTGTTCTTAAAGGTTCTAAGATAAACAAGTGGCCATCTAGCTCAAAAGCAATAAAGCCCACATGGAAGAAACACACCAGCCTGTGTGACCACGAGCTGTCGAAGGGATCAGGTTTCAAGCATCAAGGAACAAAAGATCATATCATTGAAAATGTGGGTGAGTGCAGAGTGGAGACTCAAAGCCCATTGGTAGCCAATCGGACACCCCTTAGTGAAGGGTTGTGGGGAAGAAATGAACCAGTCAGAGTGCAGGGTAGCAGCGATGAAACATATAACTTTCCTCTAGTTCTTAAATACTTCCTCTCCTCCACTATCATGATCCCAATTCTACCTTACAAATCTGGCTAGACCAGAGGATGTACATTGGTACAGATAGCAACTGGAAACACAGGGAATCCAGGACAGATGACTCATTCAGGACCAGTGGTGAGAGTGGCGATGCCTGGAGGATGGAGAGAATGTGGGGTGGATAGGGGGAACTGATTACAAGAATCTACATATAGTCTCCTCCCTGGGGGAGGGACAGTTGAGAAGAAGGCGGTGGGAGACATCGGACAGTGTAGTATATGACAAAATAATCATAATTTATTAATGATGAAGGGTTCATGAGGTAGGGGACAGTGGGGAGGGAGGGGGAAAATAAGCAGCAGATATTAAGGGCTCAAATAGAAGGCAAATGTTTGGAGGATGATGATGGCAACAAATGTACATATGTTCTTGACACAATGGATCAAGAATATATTGTGATAAGAATTCTATGAGCCCCCAATAAAATGATTAAAAAAATAAGAAAAAAAGTAGTGATGAATGCATGAAGCACATTGGAAAGAATTGGAGGAAATTATACTAAGCGAAGTAAGCCAAGCAGAAAATGAGAAGTACTATATGAGTCTGATGAGGAAAGCTTAAAAAAAAAAAGTGCAAAACGGGCTTAGGGAAAAAACTATTGTATATAAACATTCCTGGGTTCAGGTTCAGGGAGTATGGCAGGGACCAGACCAAATCCAGGAATACATATGGTAGACAACTAAAAAGGAAGGGGAAAGAGAGAAAAAACAAAAACAAATGAGTAGTTGGGGAACAGGGCACTAACTCCCCCAAGGGGAGTGTATTATTCATATCTTCTCAGGGAAAGAGGGACCAGACTACAAAGCGGTGCTCTAAGATGTGAATGCAACATACTGGCATGAAGCAGGGAACCAGTAGAGGGGTCTGAGAGACAGGCCCCAATCCCAACTATGTGGACAACCACCCCTGCCCCCTGAAGAATTTACCTTAGGGGCAGCACTGAAGCTACAGCTCAGGGAGAGGGACATGTCTGATCAGAGCACACAGGAGCAAATGAGGGGGGAGGAAGAGAGAGTGGAGCACATCCTGGCCCACCAAGACTTGAAGATGATATCCCTGCTCAGAGCAGCCAATAGCTAGAGAGGGCCATATGGTCAACCCCACTATGAGACATGACATCCCTCACTGGCCCATAGCCCTATAGGGGACAACACTGGATACACAGTGAGGGAATTATGCCTGATCAGACCCCACCACACCGAGGCAAAACACTAAAGGCGTGCAACAGAACAGCAAGGGGAGCAGAGCAAGGACGTCTCGAGGGAATACCAAAAATAGACTTTGGGGCCATGGTGTGGCACTCCATCAGACTCCACCAGAAAACACTCCTAAATGTCAATAGACCTTGAACTATTTTCTTTTTTGTTGCTTTGTTTTGCTCTGTCTTGGTTTGTGCATAGTATTATCTCTGCAGGTCTGTCTAGATAAAAGAGTCTGGATAAACAATCTGGAGGAGAAAACAACAGGACCGAAGGTTCCAGGGGACATAGTAGAGGGAGAGGTGGGGGAAAGGAAGTGGTGTTAATAAATCCCAGGGACAATGGAATAACAAGTGATCCAAAATCAGTGATGAGGAGGGTGTAAAAGGCCTGGTAGGGCTTGTTCAAGGGTAATGTAACTGAGAGGAATTACTGAAACCCAAATGAAGGCTGAGCATGATAGTGGGACAAGATAAAAGTAAAAGGAAATAGAGGAAAGAACTAGAAGGCAAAGGACATTTATAGAGGTCTAAATACAGGCATGTACATATGCAAACATATTTATATATGACAATGGGGAAATAATCGATCTATGTGCATATATTTATAGTATTAACGTAGCAGATGGACATTGGGCCTCTACTCAAGTACTCCCTCAATGCAAGAACACTTGTTCTATTAAACTGGCATTCCATAAGGCTCACCTTCCCAACACGATCGCTGAAGACAACACAGGTGCGTAAGCAAATGTGGTGAAGAAAGCTGGTAGTGCCTGGCTATCAAAAGATATAGCACCTAGGGTCTTAATGGCTTAAAAATAAAGAGGCCATTTAGCTGAGAAGCAATAAATCCCACATGGAAGAAGCACACTACCCTGTGTGATCATGAGATGTTGATGGGTTCAGGTATCAGGCATCAAAGAACAAAAATATTATTATCACTGTGAATGAGGGGCAGTGCAGAGTGGGGATCCAAAGCCCATCTGTAGGCAAGTGGCGATCCCCTCACAGAAGGGTCGCAGGGAGGAGATGAGCAAGTCAAGGTGCTGTGTAGCAATGATGAAACATACAACTTTACTCTAGTTTCAATGCTTCCTCCTCCCCACTATCATCATCCCAATTCTACCTTACAAATCCAGCTAGACCAAAGGATGTATACTGGTACACACAGGAACTGGAAACAGAGGCAATCCAGGACAGATGACCCTCTCAGGACCAGTGGTGAGAGCGGCGAAACAGGGAGGGTGGAGGGACGGAGGGGTAGAAAGCAGGAACTGATCACAAGGATCTACATATAACCACCCCCTGGGGGACAGACAACAGAAATGTGGGTGAAGGAAGATGCTGGACAGTGTAAGACATGGCAAAATAATAATAATTTATAAATTTATCAAGGATTCATGAGGGAGAAGGGTTAGGAGGGAGGGGAAAAAGGAGGAGCTGATACCAAGGGCTCAAGCAGAAAGAAATATTTTGAGAATGATGATGGCAAGAAATGTACAAATGTGCTTGACACAATGGATGTACGTATGGATTGTGATAAATGTTGTACGAGCCCTCAGTAAAATGATTAAAAAAATAAAAAGCAATGGATGGTAATTAAAATAGGAAAAATCCCACAAAGAATGGTGTCTTGCTAGGCACCCGGTTGAGTAGTACTACCAATCCCATGGGTGTCAGGGTAGAACTGTGCTTCACAGGGTTTTCGATGGTGATTTTTCAGAAGTAGATCACCAGGTCTTTCTTTCAATATCCCTTTCAATGTGGGTGGACTCAAACTGCCAGCCTCGCAGTCGGCAGTGGGATGCGTCAACTGTGTGCACTTGCAGCTCATTTCCCTTTCCACTGGGCAGCACGGATCTTGGAAGCAGCATCCACAGTCATATTTATCTGGTGGCCTGCTTCTTGTGTGGTTCTTCTTATATTCCAAATAGGTATTCTGAAAATGTCCACTGCTGATAACAAGTTGATTCTGACTCACAACGACCATATAGGGCAGAGAACTACTTCTTTCGGTTTTTGAGGTGGAAAATCTTTACAGGAACAGACGGCTTCATCTCGCTCCCACAGACTGGCTGATGGGTTTGAACGACTGACCTAGATTTTAACAGCACCCAAACATAGCCACTAAGTACCACTAGGACTCCTTTAGACACATCCCTACCACTCAGCAGTGTGAGAAAGCTGATGCCTGATATACAACGAGTCGAAGTCTCTCTGTCTTGAGATTTAGTAACACAAAACCTAGGAGCATAGTCCATTACAACTGGTAGAGATGTGTGGAGCCTGAGCTGGAGCAGCAGGGCCTTAGCACGTCTACTTGGTGGCTCTCTGGAAGGATGGAAGTCAGACTACTGTTTTTAAGTTATCACTTGCTTAAGTGGGTGGCTGTGGATGTTGAAGGTGATAAGGAATCTGGGGAAAGTCTTGTGAAGTAGCAAGTCCACTAAGGTCTATCACAGCATTAAGAACAAAGGACTCTGGGTTTCTTACAGAGGCCACAGAAAGCCATTATGGTGTCCAGCAAAATACACAGCAGAAAAAAGTATCAAACCAAAGATAGCGGGTTACCATCTTATATTTCCTTTTATCAAAGGCAGCCTCACCAGGAAAATCAAGATGGACAGTTGGGAAAAAAAAGAAAAAGCTGAAATGATGCTTAAAGAGAAAGAACATTTGATAAATCCATTGTAGTGTCCACAATAGCAGTAAAAACTGCCACTGAAAGCGATCTGACTAAAATCTTATATTTGCCAAGGGCAGCCTCATCGAGAAAACAAAGATTACCAGCTGAGAGAAAGAGAAAGAAAGTTAAAATGATAGCTAAATTGGAGGAAAATTCAGCGACAAAGGGAAGAAGCATGGTTGTTGTGCTTTGCAATATGCATTGTAAATTACAGTGAAACTTTACGCTAAAATTTGGAAAAGAATGGGCGCTACGCAGGGGGAAAGGTCATGCTATTTCTCCTTCTGTAGAATGAGTGTAAGACACTGAGTTCAGCCAACAAGCAAGGATATCCCTGTAGCAATGAGCCCATCTGGTAACCTAATCGACCTCAAGAATCATTCTCTTGTCAAATGAACCGGCAGTCATTGGAGAAATGGCAGATTCTGGGGTAAATGGCAGCAATGTACAAGGTAAATCTGGAGTATCTCAGGAACCACGTAATAAAACAACCAAAACAATGATGGTGCAGTGCAAAAACTTAGCAGATAGGTTGACCTGTCTGGCACAATTTGAACACCAGAAATCTAAGCACAGTAATGAATTATAAACCTTTGGTAATAAATCGGAAATTCTTTAATTCCATAACAACAGGTAAAAACCCACTGCCTTCAAGTTGATTCTGACTGTTCGTGTCCCTATGGGAAGAGTAAAACTGCTCCCCATGGTTTCTTGGTTTCTTTTTTTACCCTAGAGTTCTGAGAGCGTACATGTTTATGGGAGCAATAGCTTGATCTTTCCCCTACAGAGAAAGATGGATGTGAATTGCTGACTTGTGGTTAGCAGTATCACACCAATCTGCACCACCAGGGCTCCTTATACCAATATGTGACACACGCCAACCGATAGATGGCATCGTCCTACTTTAATTAAAAAGGAAACAACAGAAAAGCACTAAGTCAAGGCATTTCTTTGAAACAGGGAAGAAGAGTCCCAAATAACCAGAAGCCTTGGGAATTTGGCAATACCAGACCAGCCCTACATGTACTTAAGGAAGTTTTCTAAATGGAAAGGAAAGAACATTAATCAAACACTCAAATGTACACAAAGGGGGAGGAAGGAGTCAGACAGAGATCTCAGAAAATAAGTACATATTACGACTACTGGATGTAGGGTGTACATTACTGTCACTGGAGGTTCACCAACAGAAAAAGGAGAGGGAACAGTAAACCAGGAATACTTAATATTTCACATTCATTGTTGATTGCATGCTAAATGTTACTGTAATTGCATGTTGTATAGTATAATATTTGTAGTAACCACTAAGAGAATATGTAAAGAGGAATTAAAGCTCATAACAAAAGATGCTAAATACAAAAAATAACAGGAAAATTGATAAAAAGAGAAACCAGATAAAAGAAACTCAAAACCCAATTAGCTAAAAGAATGAAGAAAATGTAAATAGCCAAAATATTGACACAAAAGGCAGAGTGATAGACTGGATAAAAAACATGATTCATCTTTTGTTACCTACACAAAACACACATTCACATTAGGACACAAACTGATTGAAAATAAAGGATGGAAAAAATGTTCCGTGCAACCAGCACCCAAAAAAAGGAGTGTGGTCATACTGATAAAGGCTATTACATAATAAAAGGGCTAATACTTCAAGAAGATACAACAATTATTAGCATATATTCACCTAACCTGTCCAAAAACATGACACAAACACTAATATCAAAGAAAAAAAATTACAGTGCCGCTATTAATATTTGTAGATTTGAAACCTTCAATTTCAGTTCTCGACAGAACATTTAAAAAGTGAATCAATAAGGACATTAAGAACATAAAGAAAATCATAAGCCAATTTAACTTAGAACACTCCATCCATCATCAGCAGACATTTTCACAGGATAATTTTTCCAGAACCAACTACAGATTAGGCCACAAATCTCAAGTTTTAAAACATTAAAATCATACAAAGCATACTTTCTGACCATAATGGTATGAAGTAAGAAATCAATCACAGGAAGAATAAAAATGAATAATTATTATTATACCAAAATTAAATATTGTACGACTAGAAAACAATTTCTCTATGTAAGAAATTAAAAGTGAAATAAAAATATACTTGGTATCAAATATAAAGGAAAGCACAACATACCAAATCCTTTGGGACACAGCACAAACCATTCTCAGAGGGAAATTCATAGCAATACATGCCCATATTTAAAAAGATGGATGAAAATCAATTGTTTAAATGAAAACTTGAACAAAAAGGAAAGGAAGAGCAAGAGGCCAAAGATACTAGCTGAAATGAATAATAAATACCAGTGAGAAAGAAATGAAATAGAATACAGTTAAACAACAGAAAAAAATCAATCAAACCAGAAGTTGGTTCTTTGAAAAGGATCACTGAAACAAACTACTGGATATACTGGGGGGGGGGGGGGAGGGCAAATAATCCAAAGAAATGAATCTGGAGACAACACAACATATTCATTGAATAAAGAATCATAACACTATGAAAAAGAACTGCAACAGATTTGAAAGTGCAGATGAATGGGACAAATTCCTGAAAATATACGACATACCTAAACTAATATGAATAGAAATAGGTTTAAGCAGAGTAATTATGAAATAAGCAATTCAGAATGTGATTAACCCCCTGCTCCACCCCTTCAAAAAAGACCAAAAATATATATAAAAAGAAAAGTCAATGGCAAGATGGCTTCACTGGGATATTTCATAAAAAATTCAGAAGTGCTGACACCAGTTCTATAGAAACTTTTAAAAACATTAAAGAAAGGGGACTAGAACATGTCCAACTGAACACATACACACAGGTAGATCCTTATGTAACAACCAGGATAGACTAGGCCCTAAGAAAAGACAGGTGGCCTGTGATCTCAGACAATGGCTTGAAAGTGAAGTAAAAGGAGGCTTCCATATATCAGAGACTGTGGGAGCAAGCAGAGAAGGGAAGGAAAGAGCAGGTCCACTGAAGAGGCGCCCAGTGGTCTCCTGCTACCCATCTGTAGCTCCATTCTGCACTGCTGGCTACAGCAACCCAGCTCCACTCCTCAAAGACTATCATTGTGAGCAGGGTCCAAAGCTTCACGTGTAATAAGCACGCAGGTCCCATGTGGCTTCCAGCTCTCCAAGCAAGCTGGCCTGCACAGTTCCCGGAGCATAGGTCCCAAAGGACCAGCCTAGGCTATCCCAAGGACAAACTTGGCACCATGATGGTTTTCCTGAAGATTGCCTGTGCTTTGACGGACTATGTTAAGAAGCTCTTGGCCTTAGGGAAGAATACACTCAAGTACAGTGTTCCTCCCCCTCCCAACTTTTCTTAGTACAGCCTTTTACTGCCCAAAGCCTTTTTTCCCTCCCCCGTCCCTCTTCTATTATTCATTTCTGGCACTACTCAACAAAGTCATCGACTCCCACAAAATCTAGCAGCCCTCCCAACCGTAATACCCGGCCACGATGCTGCAGTGGCAGCAGTCACTCCTGATTCATCAGAAGAAGGATTAACAAATGAACAACACTCAGATCTCAAGGAATTTTCTTAAAAAGAACAGGCTCTGAAACTATCATAAATTGAATTCAGAAAAATGTTGTCATGTACTTTCAACAAAGAGTTTGCGAGAACAATGGTCAGAATAGAAAAGCTAGATATCTTCAACAAAAACCTCTAAAAAGAAATGCAGAAAATATTAAGATAAGAGAATTAGGCAACAATTTAGAAGAACAGAGTAAGAGAATTGAAGAAATGGAAAGCTGAATTGGTGAGTTTGAAGGCATATCTCTTAACTCCAATTTATGAGTGATACAATCAGCTAAAAGAACAAAAGAATCTGAAGAAAACATAAGAATGAAGTGGGATTCTATCCATATAAGAAATTCCGGAATAATACTTCCTTAACAGAACAGAGGAGGAGAAAATAATTCTCCAGGAAGCAGAGAGAACCCAAAACACCACAGATCCCAAAAGAAAACACTGGAACATATTGTCGTTGAAATTTCCAAGACAGAAACAATTAGCAGGCTGAGAACAGCTTGGAAAAATTGTTTTAATTCATTTACAAAAACACTTTTATTGGCATATGACTCACATGTCATACAATAGCTCAATTATATTAAGATAAATTGTAATAATCATTATCACCACAATCAATTTTAGAACATTTTTTCTTTATTGTATTCATGTTATTTCCCCCAACCTCCCCTGCCATAGCCCCCAAAACCATTGTCTATATAGATTTAGTTATCCTGGATTTCATATACAGAAAAATGTATTTTTAAAAGCCTAACAACAATAACAAAGAAAACAGATTAAAAAAGCTCTAGAAAAGAAAGCAGAGGTTAAAAGAACTGGAATATATTTAAAATGAGTCAAAAGGGAGATGTATAAATTTTAACTTAAATACATCTGTAATAACCAATTTTACAATGTTATCTGTCTGATAACAGGGCTGTTCACATCCCATGGCTCTGGTCAGAGAGGATTCCCCAGAGCTTGCAAATGTTATCCACAACCTTAAAACCAGGTGTTCATAATTGAAGCTGATATCATTCCCTCCTTCAGATTTGAATTTCATGAGTTAAAATCCTAGGATGTTACAGGCTGGTGTGCTTCTTCCACATGGACTTAGTTGATCCCTCACTTAGATGGCTGTTTAAGACCAGCTTTTAAGACCCCAGAGGCTATTTTTTTCTGATAGGTGGGCACCATCTAGTTTCTTCATTACACTTTCCTATAGCATTCATGTCTTGAGTGATTTCTTCATGAGGACGAGCATCAAATAAGGCCATTTCATAAGAACTAATTGTACTTAGATTGAGGCTAGAATTAAGTGCAAGCTCAAAATCCATTCACATATTTATGGTTCATCTGGCTCTGGTTCACCTCAGAGATATAATTGTTATTTTCTGTTAGAGAACATTATCAATCATCCCCTTGGGCATAAGGCAATTTTATTGATAGTGTAGTTAATTTAGCCAATGGTATAGAATTTAAAACAAAAATATGTCTTGTAAATTTAAATTTTATGTTTTCTTCCCATTGTCTCTCTTTTGTTGCCTTTAATAGATATTTTTATTAATTTATTTCTATTACCATCCTTTTTGTCTTTTTTCTCATATTTTTCTGTGTTACCAATGTTCTTAGGAACCAAGACACCGCTCCTCTATCTGTCTCTAGGTGGGTCCGCCCACATGCAGATACACCCACATGTGAGTACCGTGAGTGAACATTGTTACCCATGCTGCACCATGCTTTAAGACAAAATTTCATTTATTTGTCAACAGAAATAAATATTTCAAACAAAACAAAACTGTAAACCAATATCCCTTATGAATATAGGGGCAAAATCTCAAAATCCTGGCCAACAGAATCCAACAATCTATCAAAAAGCTAAGCAAAAGAACCACAGCAGGTGAGATTGGTTCCAGGGATGCAAAGATGGTTTGAAATGAGAAAAATAATGAATGTGATCTACCATATAAAAAAGAAAAACAACCACATGAGCATTTCAATTGATTCAGAAAAGGTATTTGATAATATCTAACAGCCATTCTAGATACAAATACTAAAAAATAGGATTCGAAGGGAAATTCTCAATGAAATCAGGGACATATATGAAAAACCAACTGCCAGCATCTTACTCAATAGGGAGAAACTGAAAGCACTCATTCCTCTTTCAGATGGAAATACACAACAATGCTCCTTATTAACACTCTTATTCAACATTGTACTGGAAGTTAGCCAGAGCTATCAGGACACAAAAAGAAGTTTCAAAAATCCAAATGGGCAAAGAAGTAAAACTGTCACTATTTGCAGATGATCTGATTCTATACATAGAAGGCACCAAAGGCTCAACAAAAATATTGCTAGAAAATATAAAAAGATTTGGCAACATGGCAGGAAACAAAATTGACATATAATAATCAACAGGATTCTTGCATACTAACAAAGATAACTCCGGAAAAGAAAACAAGGAATCAATACCATTTACAATAACCACATAAAGATGAGTCTCTTTAACAAATGGTGCAGGAAAAATTGGATTTCGACTTGCAGAATAATTAAATAAGACTAATGCCCCACACCCCCACAAAAACATATAATATGGATCAAATATCTAAAAATAAATACCAGAAAATCAATGAGAAAACATGGACAAACTTAAGAGTCCTATTGCAGGGGATACACAAAATGTCAAATATTAATGAAGGATGCACACGTAACAGAAGACAAAATTGAAGTCTGGGACTTAAGAAAAGTAAAACAAAAACTTCATCAAAAAAGTAAAAATGTTATCTACAGATTAGGAAAAAGATTTTGGCAATGATATACGTAATTGAAACACTTCAATAAGAAAAAGATGAATAGGTCTGTGTGGCAAGATGGTGATGGAGTAGCATTCCAGAGGGACTCTACAGAAATCAGTGGAGGAGAGTCACTGAGAGGGAAATATCACTCTTCTGGGTCACAGGCAGAGCATCTTAAAGATGAGCAGACACTAGGTCTTGAAGAGCTGTGGGGTTTGGGCTACTACTGTAGAGGTTGGCTATGGCTTAGCCTTTCCCCTGCCACAGTCTCGGCTGGATCTGAGCTCTCTTGGCCAGCACAAAGGCTTAACTTCAACACAACCACAGCTTACTGCTGCCTTTCAGCAGGGTTTAAACCCCTCCAGCCCCACAGTCAGGTGACTGGGGCTGTTATTTCTCTCTCCCTTCTTCCACAGTCTAATTGGCCTCGGTACCCACCACCTGGTCTTTTTTCTTTCTTGTCTTTCCTTTCACATGTCACTGCTGGGCTCCAGGTCACTGCTCTTTGCCTAGAGCAACTGCATCCATCCTCCACTCAGCTGGGGCAGCTCCTGCCCACTTGCCCTCTGTAGCCTTACAAGCAGCTGGGGAAATCTTGCCTGTCTTCTGCCACACCTCAAATGGGGGAATCTCCCCTTAAAACATCTAGGAGAACTCCCATCAACCCTCCAAAGCCCTGTAAGCAGATGATGGAAATCCCAACCACCCTCCACGGTGCACCATGTGGCTGGGAGGGTCCCTGGGCCCCTCCCCGTCCTCTGTGGTCCCACATGGCTGAGGGAACTTCCTCCTACTTGCTGCCGTGCTTTACACAACTTAAGACAGCTCTGTGTGAGCCCTCTCCAGTGTGCCATACTGCTGTGGGAGCATCTGTGTGACCTATATGGGAGATCTTGCTACTAGAACAATTCCGTCTGTTATCTGCAGTGCTCTACACTAAAGTGGGCACACCCATCAACACTATGTGGCAATCCCGCTGCAGGAAGCACCCCCGCACTTCCCCTGAGGTGTTCCAAGCCGCTGTGGGCCACACCACCATGGCTTCCTGTAAGATCATCCAGTGCAGTGTCATCCTCCCCAGTCCACAATCACCCAACCAGAGTCCCATGAGAGGACCATCCAACGTAACCTCTAAATAACAGGATACGGGTTGGCTAGGTAAGGAGTAAAACCACAGGAGGAAAAAGTGGTAGCCTGACCTAGTACATTTAGCTGCAGGCAGTTCAATGACGCACTCCAATGAGTTTTCCAAAGTAGGAGACCAGTGCTTGTTGACTTTCTGAAAAATGGCACCAGGCTCTTCTAAAACAACACAACACAAACAGCAACCAGCCACAAAAACCTCAATGAAAAAACAGGAGAAACAAAAGGCAATGCCAGAAGTCCTGAACATAATGACATGTATAGTAGAAGCAGACATTGATCTGCAAACAGAAAGCAATCTTCAGGATTTCTGCTTGGAGTTATACAGAATATGAGGGAAGCAATATAAAAAAAGGATGAAATGATAGAGGAGATAAAGGCCACGCACCAAAGGGAAATAAAAGACCTCAGGGACAAGATAACCAAATCCAGTAGTGAATTCACAGACTTCTCCAAAAGACTTGATGAGGCAGAGAATTGCACCAGTGGCCTAGAGGATAAACAGGCAGACTTCAGCAAATGGGAAAGGCAGTTAGCCAAGATAATCAAAGAAACTGAAGAAAAGCTGAGAGCCATGTTTGATGCTATGAAGAACAACATCTGAATAATTGAACTACCTGAACAAGGCACAACAAAAGAGTCAATGGCATAATAAATAGTGTAGAAATTCTTAGGGGAAAACTTCTCCAGATTAATAAATGAAAACTAGGCAACTATTCAGGAGGCCAAAATAACACCAGCTGGACTGAATTCCCAAGAAGAAATCACCAAGGCATATAACAGCTATTCTATCCAACTTAGAGGAAAAGGACAGCCTCATAAGAGCAGCAAGGGAAAATAGAAACAGTTACCTATAAAGGAACTCAAACAAGAGTCTGTTGAGACCAATCAGCGGACACTGTGAAGAGGAGAAATTGAAGAAAATAACACAAACCCAAGAATACTCTATCCAGCCAAATTATCAAGATAGATGGAGAAGTTAGAGTCTTCCCAGACAGGAAAAACTCAAAGACTACGATAAAAGAAACTAGCCCTACAAAAGATCCTTATCTAACCGGTATGGGCAGAAAAACATCACTCACCAAACAAAAACAAGAGACTGCCACATAAAACAACTCCACCCAGATGTAAACAAAGAGTAAACAGCCCCCAAGATAACAGTGGCAAAGAAAGGCAGAATGAACCACACACAAATGGACAACACACTGATAAGAAAGGGAGGTAGGAAAACATTCAACACAAAAGGTACAAGATGACATCACAGAGTCCACAGCTGGATATAATAACCCTGAATAACAATGGACAGAACTCAGCCAATAAAAGGCAGAGGTTAGCAGCCTGACTTAGAAAACACAACCCCTTGGGCTGCTACCTATAGGATACACATCTTATGATTACAGACAAAAATAGGCTGAAGAAAAATATACCAAGAAAACGGCCATTCAAAAAAAAGCAAAGGTTGCAATCCTAACCTCAGATTGTAAAAATAGTTCCCAAGGTACAAGCCATAACAAGACATAAGGGGTAGGGGCACTATATAATGTTCAAGGGAACAGTAGATGAAGAACCAGTGAACATAATAAATATATTCATGTTCAACGCGACGTCCACAAAATTTATCAAACACTCCAAAAGATGATAAAAGAAATCACAGGCTAACAATTATAGTAGGTGACCTTAATACACCATTCTCTGAGAAAGATCACAAGGAAAGAAGCTTAACAAGGAGGCAACAGATCTAAACATTATGATTAAATGACTTGACCTGATAGATATTTTCAGAACGCTCCACCAAAATGCAAAAACACCCTCATATTCTTTTTAAGCCCTCCATGGCACATACTCAAAGATAGACCACATGCTGGGACATAAGTTGAATCTGTGTAAATTCAAACATAAAGAGACCATACCGACTTCTCTCTCCGACCACTATAACATAAGGCTGAAAATCGACAGAAGGATGATGAAGAAAACAAGGGAAAAAATTGTAAGAAAAATAACTCTCTTTTGCAAAAGGAGTGGTTACTGGCTCAGAAAGATATGAAATTAGAAAATTTCTAGAAACCAATGAGAATACAGTTACCAAAACCTTTGAGACAGCAAAGGCCGCTATCAGAGAAAGTCTGATAGTAATATGTAAGCACATGAAAAAGAAAGAGACGTATGATTGATGTGCTGACACAAAACTTACACCAATTAGAGCAGTCAGCAGAATAATCCTACAAATTGCAAAAGAAAAATAAAAAGGGCTGAGATTCATGAAAGGGAAAACAAGAAAATTATGGAAAAAAGAAATGCAGCTAAAAGCTGGTTCTTTGAAAGGATTAACAGAATCAAAAGACCATGGAAAACCTAACCAAAGAAAGGAAGGAACAAATTTCAATAGCAAGGATGAGGAATGAAACAAGGGACATTACAATGAACCCTAATAAAATCAAAAGGGTAATTGCACAGTACTATGAAGGACTGTACTCCAATGAGTTCAACAGCTTCTCACTCCCCGCTATCACGACCTCAGTGCCGCTTCCCAATCTAGACTAGACGGGAGCATGCGCATAGGCATAGGCAAGAGATAAAACTCACGACACATGGAACCAGGAACAGGAATGGGAATAGAGACAACAAAAGGGTAGGGGGAAGGGGGCGAAGTGGGGAGAGAGGAGACACCAATAGCAATGAATAGCATATAATCCCGTACCCCCAGTCAGGGGGGAGAACAACAGAAACTAGAAGGGAAGGGAGATGGCGGTCGGAGTAAGATTTGAAAATAATTAACAATCTACAATGTATCAAGGGGCCACGAGGGTTGGGGTTGGGGGAGGAGAAGGGAGAGAAAAAAAGAGGAGCTGATCCCAAGGGCTCCATGGAAAGTAAATGTCTATAAAAGAAAGACAGAATATATGTACGGATATGTCAGATACAATTGATGTATAGATTGTAACAAGAGTTGTAAGAGCCCCCAATAAAATGATTAAAAAACACCCACACAACAACTTTGTTTTTAAAGAAAGATATACAGTAGAAGAATAGCAGCCGTCAAGTCTGGAGCACTGGGCCTGGTTTCTTGGGACATTCTTGTGGCTATAACATGAGGCCACTTTTAGATATCAAGTTGACCTTCCACACGCAGCAAGTAGACGTCATCAAATTAGAGGCTTTTCAGCAGAATCAAGGCTAAACGTAGAAGCCCGGTCTCTTCAAGAAGATACTCTCAGTGGTCTCCTCTTTCAACCTCCAAAAGGAGGGCCTGAACATGGCCTGCTCAAACCTCAGCCACTCTCATAGCCATCAGCTAGGTTGAGCTACACAGACACTGGTCACCTACAGTTCTGTCCATTCTAATGGTTGAACACCACCCTCTTAGCAGGTACAATGAGACAAGAAGTAGAGTTCTTTGGACTTTTTTGCACAAGAGGTCTAGAGACCTGCTGATGCAGCCAGAGGGTCATGCTTTTAGAGAAAACCCTAAGTTCCCCATAAGCTTTGACCCTGCCCCAGTGTAGAAATGGTTGGGGAAGAGGATGGGAATGAGCAAAGGTGAAGGTTTGGGTACCAACAACCAAAATGCTGGCATGTAAGACCCAATACAAGATTAATATGTGACTGCTCACAGCAGTCAAAAGAGTGAGTGCAGTAGAGCTGAGGATGGTGAGGGAACCCCCCCAGCCCAGCCCCCCAAACTTCCCTGGCACATACCCTGCACTTGAATTCATACTCCTTCAGGATCGCCATGAACTGTTCTTGAGAGAAGAGTGCAGTGCCATCTGGTTCCAGCTGATGTCAGACCCAGAAAGAAAGCAACAATACAGAGAATGGTAAGGCAGGTCCTCTTGGGCCAGGTTCCTGGGGCCACCTCCTCACTTTCCTTCTGGGAATCTAACTTCTACTTTCCAGTAGCTCTAGAAAAAAGCATCCAGTCTACCTACTTTCAAACTTGTTTAAAAGGTCTTGCCACCAACAGCGTTTTCTTAGGACCCGGAGCCTGTGGTGGCTGGGATGCACTTCTGCCTTGTCTCTGGTGCAACTTCTCCCTTCCCAGCAACGTCCTTAGGGTAGATGACATATGATGGCACCACGCTCTAAGTGCTCCTTTGGCCTCTCTGGCTAATCCCAAGTACTATTAGTGGGTCCTGGCTTTATCAGTACAGAGGCCATACTACGCGGGGTAGCACTAGGTCACAGTGACTTGTCATGAAAAGGGGAAAGAAAAAGATATTATATAGATTTCTCTCCATTACAGGATTTTTGTAAGGAAAAAAACCAAAGTTCTATCACCCAAGTATCATTTTCAAGACATGGCCCACACTACTGACCATGATTCTAGTTGAAAGACTCAGAATAAGCAGAAGCACTTGCCTTGTCCTTCAGCACAAACTCAAGGTCATTCTGCAGTTTCAGCACCAGCTTCTCTGAATCTGACTACTTTTCCACAACTTCAAAGATCTCCTTCTGCAATCGACTGTTTTCCTAAAAGATTCAGGCCAGTGGTTTAATAGCTATATAACGCAAGCAATGACGCAATGGTAAGTTTCTCACCTTTCCATAAGGGAGAGGTGTTACAGGGAGGCAAGCTGCTTTTCCTTGAAAGAGTTCCTGTAGTGGTGGAGGGTGTGAGGGCAGCTGTGTTGAAGTGAAATTACTTGGAATGGCTTTTCTATTCATGTCTTTGTAACTCCCACCAAATTTTGGGGCCATATCAAGCAAATAGGGTATGTGAAATGCTAACTGAGGGAATTTGTTGGTTTTCCCATTGCACTGTGTATATAAGAGTGAATGATAACAGTTGCAGACAGAAACATTCCATGTTAATCAAGATGGAAACACCAGGAGTGAGCACATGTAAGATCCTTGCCTGAAGTAGTGGAGGCACCAGAAGTATCAGAGGCCAAGGCACTGAGAACAGAAGACAAAGCAAAGGAGCAGTGCTAAGCTCATGAGGTAGAGGGCAGAGGTGCAACACTAAGAAAGAGATGCCTACCATCGTGGGTGAGAAGAGGCAATGCAGACCAAAAAACCTGTTTCCTTAACGTTCTGTAACTGGTTAGCTTCCTTAAGCAATTCTATAACCATGAACATTGCCTGTAAGTTTTTTTGAAGACGTTGCAATACATTATTGAACCCAACAGAGAGGTAGCGTGCCAACTGAGGGATGTTGGTATCAGATAAGGGTAAAAAAAGGATAGAGGGTCAAGGCATTCTGCCTTGTGGCAATTAGCTTGGGCTGGTGTGGCATTGGAATCTCCCCCTTCGTGTAGCTAGGAGGTCAGACGTACGGCATTTCATCAGTTGGTGTCAAGAGTGGAATTAACTGCAATGGCTCCAGGCTCATGAAAGCATGGGGTTTTACAAAAGAAAGGTCAGGGTAAGGGAAGTGAAAATTTTGATTCTTAGATTATTCCTTTGGTTATTCTTACTATGGACTGCTGAAAGGACAAAATGATCTGTCTTGGAAGAAATACAGCTATAGTGCACCTTAAGAGTCTAAGATGGGCACACTTTGGACATGTCAGGAAAGACCAGCCCCTGGGGAAGACATTATGTCTGATAAAGCAAAGGGACAGTGAAAAAGAGGAAGGCTCTCGATGCGATCGATTGGTACCATGGCTGCAACAGGAGGCTCAACGGGAAAAACTGTGAGGATATTGCAGAACCTGGCATAGATGCATAAGGTCGAAACCTACATGATGGTACCTACCTAAAACAATGGCAGTGCTTGAAAGAAATGTAAGAGATGTCAAGGGCGTGAAAGTGCTCTGGAGTGGCCTGAAGGAAATACCAGGCTGGTTAAACAAAACAGTTAATAAGAAGGCCAGGGTTTCCTGGATGTACCCTAACAGAGGCCCAAGTCCGTAGACATACGAATGGGATAATCTGGGTGGAGAAAAGAACATTGAACTGAGTGTTTTTAAAAGGATGATGTATTTGGGTTTATGTGTTTAGCTGACTGTTGGATAGAGGTTTCTCCTGACTAGTGTTATAAATAGGTATCATGTGCGATAGAAACAAATACTCAGTTTTATGATTACAGAGAGCTTGTATGTTCACATTCAGCCTATTCTTATTGGATTTGTTAAAAGGGGAGTTAGGAATTTTCCCTGAAGAAATGGGTTTTTGTTTTAAGTCCAAGTAGAGTATTGGAGGCCTGTTGGTGTAGTAGTTACGCACTGGGCTTCTAACTGCAAGTTCAGCAGTTCAAACCACAAGACACTTCATGGGAGAAAGATGTGGCTTTCTATTCCTGTAAAGAGTTACAATCTTAGAAACCCACAAGGGCAGCTCTACCCCCTGCCCTATAGGCTGAATGGGAGTCAGAATTGACTTAACTGCAGTGAGTTTGGTTTGGTTTGGTTTGGAGAGAGCAGTGAAAGCTCTCACCAGTGTGGATGGAAGCCTCACCCAGAACCTTTGCTACCAGTACTTTTGCACTTATTTGCAAAGACATGCAGATCCACCCAGAACAACTGAAAGAATGAGTAGGAGAAAAATCGGTTTGGCCTTTTGAATTTTGAGCTGCCTGCCTTTAGAGTCATCTTAGCAGGGAGAAGTGTGTTCCTCTCAGAGAATGGCTCCTGACAGACTGAAGTTAAGGGAGCTGGCGGCAGCCTAGTATGCTCACTGTGCTGACACTTGGGTCCACTTGGGTGGGAGTGGTGGAACTGCCGCACTGATGACACAGCCTGCATTTTGGCATGTTCTATTGGCACCTGCTGATCTGGCCCCAGAAGCTAGAGATGAGAGAGAGGGGCTGGCTGGTCTGAAGTTTGAAAATGTGAGTGAAGAGGGGAAGACATTGGGAGATTTCATGAGTTGTGAATTATAAAGCTGATGATCAGGACCTAGGCCATGGGGAGTTAGGGTTGATGAGAATATATGAATTGGCCAGTTAATCTAAAGTACAGGGAGGTGTGTGTGAACTCCCAAGCTTGATACTGGTACCTATTTGATCTACCTTGGATTCTAGGGCTGAGTTGACCAGAACCCAAATGAATGACAAGATAAATGTTGACACTATGATCTGGCATACATTGCTCTAATTTGATGGCTTTCCCTGGATTGGATTATATTTATGGAAACAGATGCTCAAAGTTTAAATCATAAATAAAGATTCTTCTGATCAAAAATTTGCTTGTCTCCTCAGAGGACTGGTTGTTAGGGATTGACAATTTAGCAATGGGATATCTAAAATAGGGAGTGGTAATGAAGTAGCTGGTTTACCAGTTTTTATGGGTGTATTAGTATCAATATGAAAAAGAAAAGAAAAAGAACAAGTCAAGGGAAAGTCCCCATTGAAGAGTGTCCTCTTTTCACCATGGGCTCAGGTAAAAGGAGGCGAGGAGAAGATGCTGGTTTGATGATATGACTGAAGTACGAGTGACTGTTAACAGGGTCACCACGACTGTGAAAACAAATCCTAGATGTCAGTGGGCAGGAGGCAATTCTTCATGTATTAAAGGAGCAATGTCTAGAAGAGCCAAAAGGTAGCCCGGGGTGAAGTGAAATGATCCAAAGGGCTCTTCTATCCATATCTTTGTAACACTCATCAAATAATTGGGTGGGACTAGGCAAATCGGGTATGTGAAACACTCATAGATGGGTCGGACAGTGATGCCCTTGCACGGCATCTCAGTAGCAGAGAGAGAGAATCCTGTGTCCATCAAGAAATAAGAGCCATCAGTGGGGCACATGTGAGATCCATGCCGTAAGTCGTGGAGGCAGCAGAAGCCCTGGCACTGAGCACATGAGACAGAGCAAGGAGCAACACTGAGACCACGAGGCAGAGTGGTAGGCTTCCTGGCCCATGGAACAAAGCAGAAGCCAAGGGACTATGCAACTGAGAGGCCTGGGACCAGAGAAAGAGGTGGTTATCAGCATGGTATTGTAGACAAAAGACCTGTATCATTAACATTTCCCTGATTAACTCGATAATTGTGAATATTGTCTGTGAATTGTATGTGGTCACTGAAATAAATGACCGAATCTAGCTAAGAAGAGTGTTATGGGAAGGTTAGGGATGGTTGGCGTTAGAATAGCATAAAGATGAATTGAGGTTTTTTGGTGTTTATTTTGTTTTGTAGGATTTTCTGTATATGAAATCCGGGATAGGTGATCTATAGAAACAGCAATTAGATTAATAGCTCCTTCCGGTTGTGGCAGGGGAGACTGGGGGCTATGGGGAGTTAATAATAACGGGTACCAGAATGAAGAAAATATTCTAAAACTCATTGTGGTGACGCCTACACAATTCTTTTAAAATATGTCTAAACCACTGAATTGTATGATACATGATTTATATGCCAACAAAACTGTTGGAAAAGTTATCTTTCTATAAAATACTATCAACTTTTGTCCCTGTGAATCTATTTAGCAGAACAACATGAATAACCCGTTGAGTGAAAGCAGAGCTCTGTTGTAATGGAACACGGTGCCAACTGCCACGTTGTGCTCAGTGAAAAGGTCTAAGCAGCAATTTTTTTTTGTGCGCTTTCAGTCAATTGGCTTAAGCCTGGGGGCCCCGTGGGCTGGTCTGGAGAACATTTGCACCTCCATAATAGCAAGAAAAATGTCAGTCACATAAGTTTTAAGTTGGATTCAGCTGCTTGGGATATTATTAAGGGGATTAGGTTAGGATTTTGAGATCTGGCTTTCTAAGCCTCTCACCAAGTATGCAAGACCTGTGACAAGAATAACCGTAGGCGGCCCCTTGCTCATTAGGCCCTATTAGGAAGAGGCAAAGCGTCTCTCCCTACACCAGAGACCCTTTTCCTTGTCCCATCACAAGTTGCCTATAGAGGGTGGTGGGGGCAGGCAAGGCAGCAGCCCAGACCCTTGCCAGTCCCGGACCCCTGAGAACAAACCACACCCCTAGCCTTGAAACAACCTCTCCTAGCCTCTTACTGGAGGTAGCTCAGCTCCTGGTGGTAGGAGGCCAGGGCCGCTTGCTGAATGACACCAGTGACCATCAGGAGCTTGTTGTCGATAGCCCAGGCCAGATCCAGAAGGTTCACCTTCTCATCCACACTGAATTCGAGGCTCTAGAAATAAATCCCAAGGGACATTCAAGATGAGTTTAAGTCTCTCAACAATTTGACTCCAGACTCCATTTTCCTTGGCTCTCCCATTTGCCTGAGACTTTTCCTCTTGGGGCCGCCCCCACTCCAACTCCTAGGCTGTCAATAGGAGATCCCACTGTGCCTGAGCCAGGGACACATGAGGAAGAATATGACTCCATGCATAGTACTTCATGGGGATTAATAGCAAGAGAGGGGCCCTTCCCCCCACCTAAACCCAATAATTATAAAGGCTGTATGGAGCTATAGAGAGGAGACTTTGCCCAAGGCTAAGGGCACTGGAAGGAGCTCTGGTGGTGTGGTGGGTAATGCAATAAGATGTTAACTTCAAGGTCAACAGTTTGAACCACCCCATTTCCCTGAGGAATAAAGTAGAGGCTATCTATTCCCATAAAGATTTAAATTCTTGGAAACCCAAAGGGGTAAGTCCATTCTGCCCCCTAGCATCATGATGAGTTGAAATTAATTTGATAGCAAAGGAAAATTTGGAAGCAGTTAGAGATGAAAGGGTACTGATACAGGCACTTACAGAGAGCAGTGGCTAAATTAACTCTGCCAACTGCCCACCACTGTAAGCCACTAACATTCTTTCTTTAAAAAAAATCATTTTATTTGGCTCATACAACTCTTATCACAATCCATACATACATCAATTGAGTAAAGCACCCTTATACATTCGTTGCCCTCGTCATTCTCAAAATTCGCCTTCCGCTTGGGTTCCTGGAATCAGCTCATTTTCCTTTTTTCCCTCCCCTTCCCTCCCCATTGCCCCCTTCCTCATGAACCCTTAATAATTTATAAATTATGATTTTATTTTACATTCTCCTTTTTTCTTATGCCACTTGGAGTTGAGTTTTTACCATTTCAAGCTAAAAGAATTCTGGGAGAGACTCCTAACGTAATATATGTAAAGAATCCTGACACATATTTCATATCTCCATAATATCTATCTATCTATCTATTTATCTATCTACACACACACACAAACACTGATGATTTGTATTGGTAGAAAAATTATGTATCAGAGGACATGAGCCATGGTCAAAAGTATTACAGAAAATGAAATCTTCCTTCTCTCTCAGAATTTTGAAAAATAAACTTAAAAAGAGATGTTATGTGCATCTTACCACCCACATATACAGAATGAAACAATGAATGTTTAAAAATGAATCTTTGCTATATTTATTTTAAATTGACTACTGCACAGTGTGACACTAAGTCCAAGAGCAAGAGCTACACCAGGCTAGTCTCCTGGGCCAGTTGCAGAAGAAATGGAGGAGCATGGGCAGGAAACCCCCATGGCTTCCAGGAATGCGAGGCTGGCCTGTGGAGCCAAGTGGCACAGTTCCCACCTAGGTCTTTTTTGATCAAAGGACTTGGCAGAATGCATGCCCTTATGTAGTGGTCAGTGCTGACTATACACATGCACCTTCTCTGACTCTGATGCCACCACAAAAGTGTGCTTGTTCCAACGCCCATCGGAGTGCTGCCTTGTCCAAGCAACAAGCCTGAAAGGTTAGCATGGCAAAGGGGGAAGTATCTAATACATGAAAACCTACCTTCAGAGTGTTTTTATCACTGTTGTTTTCTCTGTATTTTATTTATGCTCTTTCAAAATTAAAATTTTTATATATTAATAGCCAAAAAGAAAAGTTTCCCGAGAATTTCCCTGTCTGGGATTCTCTGTTGCAGCAGGAGTAAGGAAGCCAGAGAGCAGAGGCCAAGCACAGTAACCCTCTCGGGCTCCCACCCCACCCTCAGCCCATTCTCAGTGGAGCAGCTGTGGCCATCCATTTCCAAACCTGCAAAATCTCCTTGCCATTTTGAATGCCCTCCTGGGCCCACAGAGCCACCACCTGCTCAGGGCATGCAAACCCAGTGCCGTCATCGATGCCGGAGAAGAGGTGCCGGTCTGAGCAGATGGACACGAGGGACGAAGTGGTCGTGTGGCAGCTGCTCTCCTCTGTGGCCTGTACACCAGGGACCAAGAAAGTGCTGTGAGCACGCACGTCTGTTCAGCCCAATCTCTTGTTTCTCGTGTCCCCCACTGCACAAACCTGCACGCTGCCTAGCAAGAACAACCTCACCAGTTATCGCTCTCTTCACTTTCTAGCAAAGGTGAGAGGGCTGGGCACAGCGACGTGATTCATCAAAGCAGCCATGACTGCTCTGGAGCCAGAAGGCAGCAGACAGGGCTTTCTACTCCCACAGAGAGCTACAGGCTTGCAAACTGCCAGGGCAGGCCTACTGTGTCCTGTATGGTCGCTATGAGTCCACACTGAGTCAATGGCAGTGAGGATGAGTGTGAGTTGGGTGTGTAAGTGCAGCCCGTGAACTATCCGCATCTCTCTGGCATGACGAACAAGGTACACAGGGCCTCACAAAGGAAGAGCCTAAAGAGGGGCTTGCCATCATGGAGAAATTCCTAAGAGGCTCCAAAAGCAGAGTGGGCTTCCCTGTGTGTGAAACTGCACATTACTGGGAATACAGAAGCAAGCAGCTTTCAGCTAAGCAAGCTAGGGGAGTCTTACGATGATGGTAAAGTCTCTCAAGCGGAAAGCTGACCTGCTACGTTCAGATATTCTATGAATCCACAAGGGCAAGAAATATTTCCCTTAAATTTTTTCTACCTCAGAGCCCTTTCCAGTAAATATGTGTTGTCAGGAATCCCTGGGAGTAAGAATGAGTGTTCTCCACGCCTTCAGGTCATCACATTTCTGCTCCAGGCATCCAGCGCTCCTGCCTCCCTCAGAGTAAAAACCACCTTGCTCCAACCGGCTCATGGCTCTTCAGCTACCCTCTCCTCACTGCCTTGCTGGCTGGGATCTGGATCTGGGACCCTCAATACCTTGCTCAATCACCCTTAACTCCTCTTTTCTGACACACCGGCTCGCTGGCCTCCAGATAGAAGGATACCTAGCTATTTTTTAGCCCTTTCAAGTCCAGCCCCACAGCTTAAATCATGCTCCTCTTGCTCTTTCTGGCTCATCCTGGACTCTTTCCGGTCCCTTCTCTGATGACCACCAGGCTTGTCCTGGCTATACTCTCCACCCTTCATCCTTCATCTTCTCCCAGCAGTACACTTCCTGAGTCAGGCTCAAGGGAGCAGAAACCTCCTCTGCCTGTACTCACTGAGTCACCAATTCTCTAATGAAGGAGCTTGTTTACCGAGCTTACTAAGCTACGCTGGGTGCTCTGCGTGCCAACTGGACAACACTCTAGAGCAGGTATTTTACTCTGTTTGCAGGTGGAAGAGGGCACCATGGCTATCAATGGAGAGTCCCAGATACTCAAATGCATCTGGAACTGCTATGAACCCTCTAGCCACTTACTCTAGAAAATATGAGGCTCAGAATGGGTTTCCCCTATACCATGTCCACCTGATTCTCCTGCTGTCATATATATATATATATATATGACATCAGTACAGAGCTAGTATACCTGTTAGTAAGTAGGTTATCTATCTATCTATCTATCTATCTATCTATCTATCTATCTATCTATCTATCTAACAGGTATACCACATGACATGGTCAAACATCACACTCTATAGCCAAACTGTGGAGACACACACAAGATATGGCACACTCTACTTTGAAATAATACAGAAGACTCTACCACCCTGGCCTCCTTCCAGTTTCTGCCCTAAAATGACAGTGCAAATGGGCAATTCTCAGGTGAGAGGTATCAAGAGAGGGGTAGGACTTTGTGCTCCACAAACGAAAGACTGAATCCGCCCACTCCTCAGTTTGACATTCTATGCCCCAAAGGTATTATATACTGTGTATACACTCATATCTCTGCAGTGAATTTAGTATGGGTGTGTAGAGAGTGCATGTATATGAATATACTGTGCATGAATGCATACAGAATGTATAGTGAAGGGATGTGTAGGCACTGTGTTTATGATGTTTACGTACACTAGCAGTGTGTGTGGTGGGCATGAGTTTGTGTGCCTTACAATTTGTGTGCATATAGTAGGTGGTACCCCCCCAAAAAAACCCTGGAATTTTTTTCAAAGCTATGTATTTAATTTTTTTCCATGTACCAGTGACCGGGCTATGGAGGCTGCTGAAAAGGAACAGCCCCATGCATGCATCCCAGGATCGCTCTGGCCCATTGCCATCGCTGGAAAGCTGTACCTGCCCAACAGTGCCCAGCAACCATGGGGCATGCATTTAAATTCTTTTACAAAACAAACTTGTCACCTACAAAGTACTCTCAATTACACTTGATACATTTGTAAAATCTGCAATTTAATTCTTGGAAACATTTTTCAAACTCATCTGTTTGGATGGCTGACAGCACCTCCCTAGTGTTTTTCTTCACTCTTCTATGTCCTCAAATAGTTATCCTTCCATGTCCCTCTTCTTTGAGGAAACAAAAAAAAGTCACACAATGCAAGGTCAGGTGAGTAAGGTGCATGGGGAAAGAGAGACATTCTGCTTTTTGCCAGAACCTGGCACACTGAGATGGCTGTGTGAGCAGGTGCATTATCATGGTGGCAAAACCAGTCCCCTGTCTGCCATAAATCAGGCCTGTTTTTGCCGCACACTGTTATGAAATCTTTTCAGATCCTCTAATAGAAAGCTTGACTAACAGTCTAACCTGGTGGAACGAATTCCAAATGCACTACAAATCGACATTTTTATCTGTTCGATAAGATGATGGACGTCCAGAATGAGGTTTGCCATCAATCAACATTTCACCTCTTTTGAAATGAGAAAACTACTCATACACTTAGAGTTTTTCCCATAGCACTGTCTTTCTAAACTGTATTCAACATCACAACAGTTGCTTTGGCATTTTTCCTGAGGAGGAAACAAAGTTTCATAGCTGCATGCTGTTCTCTTAAATTCGCCATCATGAAAAACAAGGTTCCAGTGAAACCGCTTTTACAAAAAATTCACTGTGACCAGAGAGAACCTTCTCAGGTGGCGCTGCAACTCGGAGCTCTCAAAGAGGGAGAAAAAGTCATATTATGAAAGGTCTACTCTGCCCAGCACAATTCCAGTTCTGGGAGGGTACCACCTTGTATCATGTGCATATATAGTGTGTGTGTATAGTTAAGTGTGTGTGTGTGTGTGTGTGTGTGTGTGTGTGTATGACAGACGCATCTATAGTTTGGGTGTATACATGTAGCATTGACTACATGTATCAGGTGTGTATATATAGTGGGTGTACATGTATACAGTGGATGGGTCCAAACTGTGTGGATATGTGTACAAGTGTGTGCTGTATGTAGAAATACACGTGACAGGAAGAGTAGATGGCTATGACAGCAGGATAATGGGTCAAGTTGCTGTGCTGAAAGACCTGTTAGTCTGGGTAGATTAGAAAAACAAATTCATAGACACTCATAGGTGTTAAGAGAAAGCTTTATACACAAGAGCAATTGAATATTGAGAAAAAATTTCACCCCAAGTCCAGATTAAGTCCATAAATCCAATATTAGCACATATGTCCAATCCCAATCTATAAAATCCTCCTCAGACTCACGAAACACATGCAATATGCCAAATGCAGGAAGATCACAGGCCAGTGGATGGAAAGTCTTGTGGATCCAGTGGCATTATAAACATCTCAGGGCTGGCATGAGTCTCCATGTGGCTCCATGGCTCTATCTGCCATCAGTCTAGCTTCATGTGGCTTGTCCGGAGGAGGATGAAGCACCTATCTGTATCTATCTGGCCTCTGTATCTATCTGGCCTCCAGTAAGCTATTTATCTCAGTGGCACGCCTAAATGAGGTTATCAAGCTGTGACCTGATTGACATGCTAGACAACACCCCTCAACAAGTTGACACCAGAATATGTAACTACCACAGACCAACCTTTGTCAAGTTGACACTTTTACACAACTTTTTACCCATACATAACTCTTAACAAAAAAATAATAAAATCATATCTGTAACTAACAAGATAAAACTAATAAGTGTACCATTCAGTATGTGCCATCCTCATTTAAACATATTATATAAGTGACAAAACAATATTCTATGCCTAAGCATCGCAGTTAAGGAACACACACTTAAACCTATAATCCTATGTACATATTCCAGCACCTATGAAAGTTTGTAGCCAACCACTTCATGCCTTTATCATCTCCATTTTAGGTATAAAATTTCTATACTGCCCACTTACATCAGCCGTGTTCTGAGGAACCTTCATCCCAGTTAGAACCTTGTGAACTCCCCATCCATAGTAAAGTCAAATCAGAACAGGCTATCCATGAAGTCTGCAGCAATATCTCTACTTCACAGGCTCAAACATCTCTTCATCTGGTCGGATTCTGGTCAACTCAATGTGGGCTGCTTCACTCAGCGTCCACATGGTGCCCATTGGTCACCTCGCTTCTAGACCATGGGCACTGTCACAAATTTTCAACAAGCCTAGCCCCCTTGCGCTAGATCATGAATTTCAGACCAGTCAACCCACCCTCGTTTTCTCTTCACGTTCCTGAAACAAGGTCCATGAGTGTCAGTGGCCAGACTCAATCTGTCTCTTTATTGCTGCATTTCGCCCACTTCCACTCAACAAGTGGATCTGGGTGGTCGCCTAGCAAGCAGTTCAGCCTGCCCACAGGCTCCCTGTAATATTCAGCCCCAGAGAGTAGTTTTCTTCATGGTTCCAGATTTTTTCCCAGCTTCTGACAAAACCACGAGTTCAAAATTTAAATATCCAAAGAGTTCCCTTTTTTCCCCCTGTCAATCTGTCAACAGCCCTTGGCAAGTCTCTTCACCCTTAAATGTCCTCAACACTGAAGACACTTTTCTTTTCAGAGCTTATTTTTTCAAAGCCTTCTTTGCGGGTGTGTCCTAAACCCATCTAACAATCCAGTTTTAATGACGAGAAACAAGTGAGCTTACAAGCTCTCTATTTTCAAATTTCCCAATAATCATTTCTATCAATCATATATCAATAATAATAAACAGAAAAAAATCAGTATAAACAGAGTAGCATCAGATCCTAAGCTCTATTCGTAAAACAGTCAAATTCGATGCTTATTTAGTTATCTTACTCATTATCTAAACGCTTCTATTGATAGAAAATACGGCATTAGGCCTCTGACAGCATCAAGCCAGAGCCAGGGTTCATTATTTATTTTTATTTTTTAAAATAATTTCATTGGGGCTCATACAACTCTTATCACAATCCATTCATATATCCATTGTGTCGGGCACATTTGTACATTTTTTGCCATCATCATCATTCTCAAGATATTTTCTTTCTACTTGAACCCTTGGTATCAGCTAAGCATTTTCTCCCTTCCTCCCCCACACTCCTGCCTTCACGATAATTTATAAAGTATTATTTATAAATTATTATTATTTTCTCATATCTTACACTGTTCAATGTCTCCCATCCCCCACATGTCTATTGTACGTCCCCCAGGTAGGGGGTTATATGCAGATCATTGTGATCATTTCTGCCTTCCCTCTTGTCCCACTATCATGTTCAGTCTTCATTTGGGTTTCAGTAATTCCTCTTGGTTACATTGCCCTTGATCAAGCCCTACCAGGCCTCCTACATATTCGTTGCTATCATTTTTGGATCACTTGTTGTTCACTTGTCCCTGGGCTTTTAACACACATGTCCTTTCCCCCACCTGTCCCTCACCCATGTCCCTGCAATACTGTCAGTCCCGTTTTGTCTTCCAGATGGTTTATCCTGCCTATCTTATCTAGATAGACCTACAGAGATAATAATATGCACCAAAAACATGACGGACCAAAACAAAGCAACAAAAGAAAACAACAACAAAAAAACAAATGACAAATTAGAAAAGAAAAACCTGTCAATTATTTATCTGTTCAAAGAAACAACTTTTAGCAGCACTAATTTTACCATAGTTTTCTTATTTTCCCTCTTCTGAATCTCAGCCATGATTTTTATTATTTATTTTCTTAATCTATTAATAGGTTTGTCCTGTTGACTCAGCTTTAGTTGCTGTAAATTTTGTGCCAGCATATCAATCATAAGTCTCTCTTCCTCTTTCATGTGTTCATGTATTGCTATGAGACTTCCTCTGATAACTGCCTTTGCTGTGTCCCATAAGTTTTGGTACATCATGTGCTCATTCTTGTTGATTTCCAGAAATTCCCTAATTTCATCTCTGATCTGGGCCAGCACACACTCCTTTTGCAAGAGAGTTATCATCTTCCAATTGTTTGTCCTTGTTTTCTTCATCTTCCTTTTGTTGGTTTTCCAGTCTTATGGCACAGTGGTCAGAGAGAGAGGTACATATATCAATGTGCTTAAACTTATGCAGATTCATCTAATGCCCCAGCACCTCTATCTTTGAATATGTGTCATGTGGGCTTGAAAAGAATGTAAATTCTTTTGTATTTGGGTGAATAGCTTTGTGCACATCTATCAGGTCAAATTGTCTAATTGTAATATTAAGATCTCTAGCCTCTTTGTTGAGTAAAAGCCCTAGGATAAGAGGAGATGCCTGGAGGTTGGCAGTGGTGTGTGAGATTAAAAGGAAGAGAAAGAGAGAGGAAAAAAAAGAAGAGCCTGTTGAAACTGTAGTGGGAAAGAAGGAAGAGTGAGAAACAAAAGTAACAATATAGCTTAACCCCATCCCTGACCCTGGGGCTGGAGGGGTTTAAACCCTTCCACAATTCGGAGTTGAAGTGTGGCTGTGTTAAGATAAAGCCTTTGTGCCAGCTCCAGATGATCCCGTCTCTGGCTGAGACAGTGGTGGGGCTAAGGTTAGACCTTAGCCAGCCTTCACTGTGGTAAGACAAAGCCCCCAGCTCCTCAAAACCGAGTGGATATTTGCCTGTTTATCTTTATGACGCTCCTCCTGCAACCAGGCAGTGCACAACATCCCCCTTAGTGACTCTCCTGCGCTAATTTCTGCAGAGTCCCTCTGCTATGTGTTACTCAGTTGCCGTCTTGCCTGAAGTGCTCCCTGCCCCTCCAGCCAGCTTTCTCTCAGCCATTTTGACCTTCTGTCAGCCATTTTCACTAAGCAACTCTGAGAAATTCAAGGGGTGATTTTGTCCCCTGAGCTCAAAATATACATTAATCACATTTTCACCATTTCACACAAGAATAACCAAAGACTACAACCAATGAAAAGAATCCAAACTTTAACTTCCCATGTTCTTTCCAGAAAACTATCCAGTAAACTGCATGGCCATATCTGACTTCTGGCTAGCCAAAGAAGCACTATCATGAAGCAGAGATCAAACAAACATCCACTCTCCATCTTTATGATTCTTTTATCTAGTACTCCACTCCCAAGGGACCATAATGTGTTAGTCTGAGTAGACTAGAGAAACAAATTCATAGACACCCATCTGTGTGTAGAAAGAGCTCTATATACAAGAGCAGTTGAATATCACAAAAACATCCCACCCTAGTTCAAATCAAGTCCCTAAGTCTGATATTAGCACATATGTCTGACATCAATCTATAAAGTCCTCTTCAAACTCACAAAACATATGCAATGATACTGAATGCAGGAAGATCAGAGAGTAAAATATCTTGTGGATCCAGTGGCAGTCTAAGCATCTCAGTGCTGGTGTGGGTCTCCACGTGGCTCCTCCAGCTCTAAGGCTCTGGCTTTCATCAGCCTAGCTCCATGTGACTTGTCCGAAGGAAGACGATGCAGAGACTGTGTCTATCTGGCCTCCAGTGAGCTATTTATCTTCGTGGTGGGTCCAAATGAGGTCATCAAGCTATGACCTGATTGATAGGCTAGACTCTACCCCTCCACAAGTTGACACCAGATTGTGTAACTACCATAGGACCCATACTTCAGTGGTATTCGAGGTTACAGAACTCTTAGGGATCCTGCCCTTGCAGGCTCAGGGGTGCCACTTTGAGATCCTTATCCTACACTAGCTTCCAGCAACACCTAGGTCTCCACATTTGGACATGAGTTACCCTTGTTTCTGTATCTTCCCTAGTTCTTAGCCTCAGTGCAACTTACCCTGGAGAAAATCCTTGACAAAGAAGAGAAACCCATTTCCATGTTCAAATCTTAATCCACAAACAGGGATCACACTTCACTTGATGTGGGTGTCTCCTGGAAGACATACCTGCCTGCCTAGGTCATTTCCCCAAGATTCCTCCTTACAAACTCACACCTCTGGCCAGAGAGCATCTGTTCAGGAAGGTGTGCATGGCACAAGAAGCGGTACGGCTCTATAGCCACTATCTTGATTCTTTAATGCCAACTATGCGCACATCCATCCCTAGTTCAGTGTCCACATTAGTCTATACTTCAGATGAATACAAAGGGAACATGGGGCTGCTTCTGCTTCAAGGAAGTCATATCTGCCAATTAACCCAATCAGTGACATATAAGGGCCATACTCTGATTTTTTTTAACCTTATATGGCCTGAAATCTCTCCTTAATGCTCTTGAATATCTTCTTCCTGCATTCTTGTTGATTTTAGAATGAAAAACTTATGCTCTCAGAAGTACCTACTCAGTGGTGAAGAATATCACACTGGTTTTACTCTGCCTCCCACACAACATGGGAGTCAGCCACATCCTTGTGCAGAAAGCAAGAATTCCTTAGAGCAGTCTGCTCTGTGGTGGGAGAAGGAATTTCTTCTGTTCGGAAAGTGCTAACCCAGCAGTCACTGAGCAATGCTATGATTTAAGGAAACTGCCTAAATCTGTTCTGTTTAAAGCTGCACGGAGACCTGGTACTTCTGCAAGACATAAAACCCAGGGATAGGAGGGAGGAATCCAGACTCAGGACCTAAATCAAAAGGGCTGCCCGAGGGAGATGTTGCAGAATGCTCGTTGACATTGCTCTCCTGCTGCATCATGGTATGAGGGAAAAGGGATTTCCCTACTGAAATGTTCTCTATCCCACAATTAAGAATGGCTGAAGCTGTCATGTCAGACACTACTTGGTCTTATAGAACAACACCTGGGAGGCAGGCATCACAATTGCCCCATTTTATAGATGAGGAGCATGAGGCTCAGAAATGAGCATGCCATCCAGGGACATACAGTTATGGAGGTCTGTGTGACCCCAGAATCTCAAACACATATCTCTGTTACTTATCCCTCTTGAACCCCTGGACAACAGTCAGGTGACTCAGAGAGGACAGGTTTGTGAAAGATGCTGACGGTTATGGTTGCAGTCATCAGAAAGATAATACTTAATGTGGTTCATAATTTATTTGTCCTATTTTACCTGGTAATGAGTCCAAGGATCACTCAGTTCGATGGGAGTAGAAGATTTCGGAAGTGAATTGGGTCTATGACTGAACAGGCTAAGCTGGAATTCCTCAAGACTTACTCTGCCATCTCCATCTTGATCCAATTTGTTAAACAAATCTTCCATTTCCTAAACAAAAGTCATACACCTGGATCAGAACACATGTTTTGCTTGATGCAGAGGTTCCACAAACAGGCAGCTCAACCCAGATGTCACCATTGGGCCTCTTGCTTCTCCAAACTTTTGGATCAAACATTCAACAAGGGCAGCTTGCTCATCTTCATCCACATTCAAAATTGTCTAGGTCCCAACTGGCTGTATTTCCAAAATATTTTTCCTTATCAGTCTCAAGGGAAATCTATACTACCATGTCTGTTTTAGTTCCATAATCAGTAGCTGAGTCATTCAAACTGCCTGAACTCCATAAATAACTTATTTCCTATCTGCTGTGGCTGGGAACTTGCAGTATGTTGGTGGAAGATGTACCCACAAAAACCAGCCTGGCTCCAGTGGGTCACAGGATAACAGCAGCTAGGCCAAGAGCGCTTTAATGAAGAGTGAGGACTGCAATATAACACTCCACCTCTATTCCCATCTGATGAGACTACAGACAGGTTCTAAAGAGGCCTTACTTGGCCGTAGTACAATCAGCCTGGCAGGCAGGGAACGGTGATCTTGAGTGACTGTGTCTAAGAGTGCCTGGCACAACTGCCCTACAGTGGTGAGAGTTTATCACAATGGGGGGGGGGGTCTGAGATATATTCTTTGACAGGAGTTTTGAAGCCAGTCAAGAGTTTTAATGAGAAATTGATATGTCTGAATCATAGTCTAAAAGAGGGTGAGAGTTTTCAGACCAAACATTTCAAAGAAAAGTGGTTGAGACAGGTCAGTCTCAGGCTTTCTCTCACCTCTTTCTCAAGGTCTTGTAGCCCAATGGTTTGACAGACCAGAGTCAGCTCTTGCATACTGAGGAAACCACTGCTGCCAACGCCAAGCTCTTCCCAGATTATCTGGGCTTGGATCTCAGGGGTATGAAAGGAGGGGCTGCTGAGCTCCAGAGGGCTCCAGACTTGAAGTTGGCCTGAAATAAAGGGAAGATAGTTAAACGTGGTACCACTTGAAGAATTTAGGAGAAGTGTACCAACACCAGTAAGGTTTTCTAAATTAAGGAGGAACAACTGGATAGAGGGATGGATAGATACACGACAGGACATGATGGACATATATATATTAGGTAGAAAGACTCTAAACTTATTTTAGTTGTTGTTCAGTGCTACTGAGTCATTTCCAACTCATAGTGACCCTAAGTACAACACAACGAAACACTGCCTGGCCCTGTGCCATGCTCACAATTGTTCATATGTTCAAGGCCCTTGTTGCAGCCACTGTGTCAATTCATCTTTCCGAGGGCTTCCTCTTTTCATAGTTACTGGTCTCTCGTGATAACATGCACAGGGAAAGAAGATGAAGTCTTGGCATCCTTGCCTCTAATGAGCTTCCCTGCTCTACTTCTTCCAAGACAGATTTGTTTTTTGTAGTTTGTGGTACTTTCAATATCCTTTGCTAGCACCATAGCTCAAATGCATAAATTATTCTTCAGTCTTCCTTATTCAATATCCAAATTTCCATGTGTACGCAAGGGAAGTGAAAAGGTTCATGAGGGAACTGAAATGATACAGTCAAAATGGTATCATGGCTTGGGTCAGGCACACATTAGTCCTCAAAGTAACATCCTTACTTTTTAACAGTTTAAAGAGATCTTGTGCATATTTATCTAATGTATCGCATCATTTAATCTCCTGACTGCTGCTTTCATGAGCACTGATTGCAGATCCAAGCAAGGCGAAATCCTTGATAACTTCAATCTCTACTCGATTTATCAAGTTACCTATTGGTCCAGTTGTGGGGATTTTGATCTATTTTATATTGGGATGTAATCTATACTAAAGGCTTTAATCCTCGATCTTCATCAGAAATTACTTCAAGTCCTCCTGATTTTCATCAAGTAAGATCATGTCATCTGCACATCACAAATTGTTATTATGTTTTTCTAATCATTGCCATTCTTCTTCATGAAATGCAGCTTTTCTGATGATGTGCTCAGCACACAGAGTGAAGAAGTGTGGTGAGAGGACACAGCCCTGATGCACACCTTTCCTGATTTTAAACTGAGTAGGATACCCTTGTTTGTACCCACAACTGTCTCATGGTCCATGCACAAGTTTTACATGAGCACAATGAAGTGGTCTGGAATTCCCATTCTTCTCATGGCTATCCAAACTGTTATGATTCACACATGAGATAGTTTAGCCTAGTGAATAAAACACAAGCAACCTCTGGTGTACTCTGCTTTCAGCCAAGATCCACTGACATCAGCAATGGTATCCCTTGTTCCACATCCTCATTTAAATCTGGCTTCAATGTCTATCAGGGTCACATATGGGTGATCTCTTTAAAAAGACACAGTACTTATGGGTGGTATTTATTAGTTTGGGGGCTAATGTGTTATTTAGCTATAAAGAGACTTCAGGGTGAGTTTTGGTTCAAGGTTTAAAGATTATTTCATATCAATAATGTTAAGTCTTCCAGATCAGATCTATCTTTTATTGTTTTTATATAATAGGAATTTATGGTTTTATTATCAGGAGCCATCTACAATGGTACTAATTAGGTAATGGTAGCCATCTAGTTCTTCTGGTCTCAGGTAAATGTGGATGTGATTTTTGGATTGGATTCTTCTTCGGGTCTTTAGTTTCCATCTTACTCTTTGGTTCACTTTAAGTAGAACTCTAAGTTGTACCTTAGGTGACCAGTCATAAGCTTTTGAAACTCCAGAAAAAATTCAACAAACTAAAAAGTAGAACATAACTTCATAAACTAAATTATACTGAATGAATGAGATGTCCCAAAAGACTATGGCTTTAATCCTTCAAATCTAAAATTTATTTATCATTCTATTGGGGGCTTTTACAACTCTTGCAACAATCCATACAACCATTAGTTCAAGCACATTTTAGCACATATGTTGTCTTCATCCTTTTCAAAACAGTTTCTTTCTACTTGAGCCCTCGGTATCAGATCCTCCTTTTTTTCCCCCTCCCTCTTCCACCCTCCTATCCTCATAAACCCTTGACAAATGATAAATTATTGCTATTTTCATATCTTACACTGTCTGCTGTCTCCCTTCACTAATTTCTGTTGTTCCTCACCCTAGGGTGTGTGTGTGTGTGTGTGTTTACATTGATCATTTGGATCAGTTCCCCCTTTCTCCCTCTACTGTCCCCAACCCTCCTGGTATCGCTACTCTCATTATTGTTCTAGCCAGATTTGTAGGTAGAACTGGGGTCATGATAGTGGGGCTGGGGGAGGGAAGCATTAAAGAACTACAGGAATGTTGCATGTTTTATCAGTGCTATACTGCACCCTTGCTGGCTTGTTCCTTCCTTGTGAATCTATGGTGAGGGAATGTCCAATTGTCTACAGATGGGCTTTGGGTCTCCCATCCCTACCCCAGTGTTTGAATCAATATGATTGTTTGTTTGGGCCTTTCTGATGCTGGATACCTGATACTGTCTACATCTCATGATCACACAGGCTGGTGTGCTTCTTCCATGTGGACTTTTTTCGCTTCCCAGCTAGATGGCCGCTTTTTTATCTTCAAGTCTTTAAGACTCTAGGCACTAATATATTTTAATAGCTGGGCACCATCAGCTTTCTTCACCACATTAGCATATGCACCCATTTTGTCTTCAGCGATTGTTGTCGGGATGCTGAGCATCACAGAATGCCAGGTTATTAGAACAAAGTGTTCTTGCATTGAGGGAGGACTTGAGCCATGTTGAGTAATGTCCGTCTGCTACCTTATTATTTAACATATAAATATATGCACATAGATCTATGTCCCTATTGTTATATATAAATATATTTACACATGTACATGCCTGTATTTATGCATCTAAAATATCTTTTGCCTCAGTTATTTCCTCTATTTCCTTTTACTTTCCTCTTGTCCCACTATCATGTTTGACCTTCATTTGGCTTTCAGTAATTCTTCTTGACTACATTGCACTTGATCAACCCACCAGGCATTCTACAGCCTCCTTACCATCGATTTTAGATCATGTGTTATTCCCTTGTCCCTGAAAACCCCAAATCTTAATAATGAGTTATTGGGTTATATATAAGAAATATCCATACTTGTGTCTATGTGTTTTATTACACACATACAATCAAATACTTGCATTTATTTTAATTTTTAAAAATAATTTTACTGGGGGTTCGTACAACTCTTATCACAATCCATTGTGTCATGCATCCATTGTGTCATGCACATTTATACATTTGTTGCCATCATTATTCTCAAAGCATTTGCTTTCTACTTGAGCCCTTGGTGTCAGCTTATTTTGTCCCCTCCCTCCCCACCCATCCTCCCTCAAGAACTCTTCATAATTTATAAATTATTATTATTTTGTCATGTGTTACACTGTCCAATGTCTCTTCCACCCACTTTTCTGTTGTTCACTCCCCAGGGAAGGGGTTATATGTACCTTGAGATCAGTTCCCCCTTTCTACCCTACCTTCCACTTACCCTCCTGGTATCACTACTCTCATTATTGGTCCTGTGGAGTTCATCTGTCCTAGATTCCCAGTGTTTCCAGTTTCTATCTGTACCAGTGTACATCCTCTGGTCTAGCTGGATTTGTACAAGGGATCATGATGGGGGTGGGGGAGGGAAGCCTAAAGAACTAGAGGAAAGTTGCATGTTTCATCATTGCTATACTGCACCCTGACTGACTCATCTCCTCCCTGTGGCCATTCTGTAAGGGGATGTTCAGTTGCCTACATATGGGCTTTGGGTCCTCCTCACTCCTCCTCCTCATTCACAATATGATATTTTGTTCTTTGATGCCTGATACCTGATCCTATTGACACCTCATGATCACATACATGCATTTATATAAACACCTAGCTCAGTAGGTAGACCAACATTGACTTAATACTTTAATGCCTTACTTGCTGTATTAAGATATGTTTTATTCTGGCAGACCTGAATGGCATTATCAGTGAATATTATTGCAAGTTTTGCCTGATAACCAACTCTACTTCTTTAAGTAAATAGCATCCAGTCAGGTAAGGATTTATTCTATAAAAATGAATAATCTAGATATTGAGATATAGTTAGCCTACCCTTATTTAATCTCCCTTTCTCACTAGTGTTCAAAAAATTAGTACCATAGCTTAATTAATGACACTATAAACAAAAGGTCCTATGATACATGGAGAAGATTGATATCATTTGCTACCATAAACTAACAAGGATATCTCTAAGGTGAGCCAGAGGCAAATTAAAAACATAGATCTGGGAATGGATTTGGGGCTCGCACTTAATTTTAGCTCCAGGCTAAGAACAATTATTTCTGATGACATGGCCCTACTCATTACTCACCTTCACAAATGAAACACAGAAGATACGGTTGCATAGCAAAGTGCAGGGAAGAAATTAGATAGTGCCAGGCTATCATCATCTGGTTCTTAAAGGGTTGTTTTCAAATAAGCAGCAATTTAAGTGATATGTCAACTAAGCCCACATGGAAGAAGCACACCAACATCTATGACCTAAGGATTATAAATTATATAATCCAGATATTAAGGATGGAATACTATCAGAGCTTATATTGTGAGATTCTGGTGTGTAGAAGGCAATGGATGACATCAGAAGGCCAAAATATATTTGCAGGATCTACATAGGAAATAAGCCTTTGGTGATTTCCTTCTGACCATAATTGAGAGATGAGAATAAGCTGGTTATCAGACAGAGAATATTGGAGAGATGACTGTTGTAGATTAAAATGATAAACCTGACCTGATTGGTTAAAACTTTGCCACTTGATACATTTGACCTTGATTTGGTTTTTAATATTTTCTGTGGTTTTTTTTAATATTGGGTTTTATATCTGTTGTATTTTGTCATTGTGGGTAGCCTTCTTGGCGCTTTTTATGTGTTTTTCAATGTTTTTTGGTATATGAAACACAGGATAAATGAAGCTAGAGAAACAACAATTAGAATAAGGGTTCCTGGGGGTGCAGTGGGGGAAGTGGTGGGTGGGGTGCATTAGTAGGGGGAACTGATATCAAGGAGGAAGAAAAGACTCTGAAGTGGATTTTGGTCACAATACCACAATGCTGTTTAATGAGATTGAACTATGAAATGGTATGATGTCTGTATTAGCTCCTAAGAGAAGATTGGGGAGGGGGGGAGATTAAAAAAAAAAAGCAACAACAGAGATTTCCGGCAAGATGGCGATGGAGTAATACATACCAGAGGAACTCTGCAGATTTCAGCCCAGGAGAGTTGCTTAGAGGGAATTTCAACACTGCTGGAATGCAGGAGGAGCATCATAATGATAAGTAGGCTCAGACCCACATGGTTTTGAGGGGCTGGGGGCTTTTGGCTTACCTCAGTGGAGGACGGCTGGATTTGACCTTGGCCCTGCCACTGTCTCTGCTGGAGCCTGGGACCATTTGGAGCCTGTACAGCGGCTTGGTCTCAACACAGCCACAGTTTGCCACCACCCACCTCGGGGCAAGGACTGGACCCTTGCAGCTCCTCTCTGTGCCCCCTCAGTCTTGGAGGGCTGCACAGGGGCCTTTTCTCAACACAGCCACAGCTTGCTGCTGCCGCCTCAGAGCAGGGACTAAACCCTTGCAGCTCCACTGGTGGGGGATCGGGACTCAGCTACATTTGTTACTTTGTTTCCATGTCTTCACTATATCCTCCCCTCCCCTGCCCCCCACAGGCTCAGCGGGCTTGATTTTTTTCCCTCCTCTTTCTCTTTCTTGGTCTCTCCAGACCACTCCCCTTAGCCTAGGGCATGTATGCCTGGGCCACACCCAGCTAGGTGAACTCCACCCTGTGTAGCTAGGGAGGCTGGGAAAGGGCCTGCCAACCTCCACCAGGGGATACTCTGCTAAAACATCTAACAGGGGAATTCCTACATGTGTGCCTGGAGTCCTAAGGTAGCTCAGCCAACACTCCTCAACCTTTCAAGCTGTTGTAGGAACCTCTGCCCAACCTCAGCAACACCAAAGCAGGCAACCCACCAGCCTTCTGGGTCACTTCCCTGAGAGGGAAGCTATAGGAGGATAAAGTGGTAGGTTAATTCCATAGTGAAATAAGCTATAGGCAGTTCGAAGAAGTTCTCCTGCAAGTCTCCCAGAGAGAGCCAGTGCTATACAACTCACAGGAAAATGGCACCTGGCTCATCTAAACCAACACAAGGCAAACAGCCATCAGCCCAAACGACCTCAACGAAACAACGGGAAAAACAAAAGGCAATGCCTGAAGATGGCCTGAACATAATGACATGCATAGAGGAAGGAGACATTGAACAGTCACAGAAAGGAATTTTCAGAATGCTACTTGGATTCATAGAGGATATGGGGCAACAATACAGAAAAAGGATGAAATGATAGAAGAGGTAAAAGCCATAAATAAAAGAGAAATACAGGAACTTAGGGAGGAGATAACAAAAACCAGTAGCAGACTCACGTAACTCAAGAATCGACTGGAGGAATCAGAGAACTGCATCAGTGACTTGGAGGGCAGCCAGGCAGACTTTAACAAATGCAAACAAAAATCTAATAAGATCATCAGAGAAGTTGAAGAAAACTTAAGAGTGATGTCTGATGTTATGAAGCAGAACAACATGAGAACTATTGGCTTACCGGAGGAAGACAACAAAGAAGTCATATGCAACAATAGTGAGAGAATTCTTGGAGGAAAGCTTCCCCAGCTTAGTGAATGAGAACCAGGCAACCATTTAGGAGGCTGAAAGAACCCCAGCAAGACTGTATCACAAGAAGAAGTCACCAAGGCACAAAAGAATTAAATTATGCAATTTAGAGGAAAAGGAGAAAATCATGAGTGCGGCTAGGGAAAAACAAGCAAGCAATCACATACAAAGGTTCCCAAATAAGAATATGCTCAGACCTATCAGCAGAATCTATGAAGAAGAGGAGAGAGTGGAATAACATATTCCCAAAATTGAAGGAAAACAATGCAAACTCAAGAATACCTTACCCAGTCAAATTATCTATCAATATAGATGGAGAAGTAAGAGTCTTCCCAGACAAGGAAAAACTCAAAGAATATGTTAGAAGAAATCCAGCCTACAAAAGATCCTTGCAAACCCAGTATGGGCAGAAGAACAACACCCACCAAGCATAAATAAGAGCCCACCACATAGAACAACCTCACCCAGAGGGCAAAAAGAAAACAGACCTCAGATAGCACTGACTTAAATATGGAAAGACTTCAAAGGCTGCTGAGGTAATCTTTAAAAAAAAAGGCAAAAGAGGCATAGGGAAAAAGCTACGGTATACAAACATTCCTGGGGCAAGGACCACATAATATGGCAGGGACCAGACCAAACACAGGGGTACACATGGTACACAACTAAAACGGAGGTGGGGTAAGAAAAAAAATAATAATAAAGAAAAGGGTAGCGGGGGCACAGGACACTAACCCACCCAATGGGAGGGTACTATTTTTGTCTCCATAGGGAAAGAGGGACCAGATTTCAACCCGGTGCTCTAAGATGTGAATGCAACATGCCGGTGCGGAGTAGTGAATCAGTGGAGAGGTCTGGGGGGCTGGCCCCAACACCAACCAAATGGACACCTGCCCCTCCCCTCAGAAGAATTTATTTCAACGGACAGCACTGAATCTACAGCTCTGGAAAAGGGACATATCTGATCAGAGCATATGGGAGCATATGAAGGGGGAGGAGGAGAGAGTAGAGCACATCATGGACCACCAGGCCATGAGGTTGATATTCCCAATTAGAGCAGTCAGTCGACAGAGAGGATCACATGGCCAGCCCCACTATGAGACATGACGTCCCTCACTGACCCATATCTCTACAGAGGACAACACCAGAGACACAGTGTGGGTATTGCACCCAATCGGATCCCACCACATCAAGGCAAAATAATTAAGGGGTGTAACAGAACAGCAAGGGAATAGAGCGGCGAGGTCCCCAGTGAATGCTGAAGGTAGACTTTGGGGCCAGGGCATGATGCCCCAACAGACTGGACTGGAAAACACTTTTAAAGACCAACAAACAATCCTTGAACTAATTACAAGTTTTCTTTCTTGTTGTGTTTTGTTTTTTCTCATTAGTATGTTGTTATTTTGTTGTATATTGTTGCTTGGTTTTGCTCTGTCTTGTTTTTGTGCATGTTATTATCTCCACAGGTCTGTCTAAATAAGATAGGCTGGATGAACAATAGGAGAAAACAACGGGACCAATAGTTCCGTGGGACATGGGAGAGGGGGAGGTAAGGAAGTGGTGTTAACAAACCCAGGGACAAGGGAACAACAAGGGATCCAAATTGCTGGTGAGGAGGGTGTAGGAGGCCTGGTTGGGCATGATCAAGGGTAATGTGACTAAGAGGAATTGCCGAAACACTGGTGGGGACTGAGCATGAGAGTGGGACAGGAGGGAAGTCAAAGGAAATAGAGGAAAGAGCTGGGAGGCAAAGGGTTTTCATAGAGGTCTAGATAAAGACATGTACATATGCAAATATATTTGTACATGAGATCTATGTGCATGTATTTATAGGTTTAGTATTAAGGTAGTAGAAGGACATTGGGACTCCACTCAAGTACTCCCTCAATGTAAGAATACTTTCTTCTTTTAAATTGGCATTTTATGATGCTCACCTTCCCGACACAACCGTTGAAGACAAAAAGGGTGAACAACCAAATGTGGTGAAGAAAGCTGATGGTGTCTGGCTATCAAAAAATATAGCATCTGGGGTCTAAAAGGTTTGAAGGTAAACAAGCGGCCATCTGGTTCAGAAGCAATAAAGCCCACATGGAAGAAGCACACCAGCCTGTGCGATTACAAAGTTTCAAGGGATCAGGTTTAAGGCATTATCAGAACAAAAATCTTACCATAGTGAATGAGCAGGGGAGTGCGGAGTGGAGACCCAAAGCCCATTTGTAGGTCACTGGACATACCCTTACAGAAGGGTCTTGGGGAGGAGACGAAACAGTCAGGGTGCGATGTAGCAACGTGAAAAAATACAACTTTCCTCTAGTTCCTAAATGCTTCCTCCCCCCACCCCACTGTCAAGATCTGAATCCTACCTTGCAAGCCTGACTAGACCAGAGGAGGTACACTGGTACAGATGGGAACTGGAAACACATGGAATCCAGGGCAGATGATCCCCTCAGGACCAGTGGTGTGAGTGGCGCTGCTGGGAGCATAGAGAGAGAGTGGGTTAGAAAGGGGGAACTGATTTCAAGGATCTACATGTGACCTCCTCCCTGGGGGACATACAACAGAAAAGTGGGGGTAGGGAGATGTGGGACAGACCAAGATATGAGAAAATAATAACTTATAAATTATCAAAGGTTCATGAGGGAGGGGGGAGGGGGGAGAGAGGGTTAAAAATGAGGACCTGATGCCAGGGGCTTGGGTGGAGAGCAAATGTTTTGAGAATGATGAGGGCATTGAATGTACAAATGTGCTTTACACAATTGATGTATGTATGGATTGTGATTGGAGTTGTGTGAGCCCCTAATAAAATGATCTTTTAAAACAAATAAGTAAATAAATAAACAATCACTGACATTAAAAAAGAAAATAAATAAAAAACACATATAGATTACATTGCTAAATGTCATCAAGTCAGTTTTGACTCATAGTGACACTTTGTACAACATAAGGAAACACTGCCTGGTCCTGCACCATCCTAAAACTCATTTTACAGCCACTGTGTCAATTAATCTCAATGCGAGTCATCTTTTCTGTTTACCCTATACTTCACCAAGCACAAAAACCCTACTCTGGTGTAACTATAGGAAAAGAGCTCACAGGAAACTGGTGTTCCAGAGGAGAGAATCCAGATCTGGGTTCAGTATAGCAGTACACACACACACACACACACACACACACACACACACACACACACACACACAAACACACACCACAATTTTTGCTTCTCTGGAGAACCCGGTGTAAAACATTTGGTTCCAAGAGTGATTCTAGAGAAACAAAGTTGTACAGATCAATTTTCTCAATTGGTTCCCAAGTCTGATCAGGTTTGAAGGTACTAATAACTGCCCCCATGCGTATAAAGGGCACTGTGAAATCGTGGTGTGCGGTGTGCTGTAGTGGTTACGCATTGGGCTCACCTCAGTGTCAGCAGTTCAAAACCACCAGGAAGAGAAAGATGAAGCTTTCTACTCCCATAACTAGTCTCAGAAATCCACAGAGGGCAGTTCTACCCTGTCTGACAGTCACTACTCGATGCACGCAGTGTATCACCACCCGCACATCAGGAATTGGTGGAAATTGATGCTCTAAGTGATAGCATGTTTGATATTCTTCTGCAATTGTTTCGGGGTAAGCAGTATGGAGAAGCTGATTATTTATCCTACTTACAAAAGATAAATTGGTAGAAGGAAAGACACGAACTCAGGACTTCAGAGTCAAAGATCAAAAAATGCATAAAAGACTTCAAAGTTTACATTTATTCTTTAAAAAAAAGGTTTTCTTTTTGTGGTAACAGAGGTGATATTACTGAAAAAATAAACTCAAGAGTAATATCCTAAGAATGATGAATTATAGTACCAACTCAATTCTCAACCTCAAATGCTGTTAAATTGAGAATATTGATTGGGAACAAAACGGACTCTTACGCCTTGGGATGGGGAGATACAGGCAGATAATTAAGAAGACGGGTGGATTGAGCCCCCAATTTCCATAATGTTACTTTAGCTAAGAGCAGATTGTTTCCATCTGAAGAGATTGCTCCATCTTAATTCATGATCAGTAAAAAAAACTATTATCCCTTCCCACCACATGAAAAGATTAACTCAATAGTGCATGCTGATATGAATCCTGGGCATTTACTGGAGCCTTGCTTGAGGAGATGCTTTAAAAGATACTGATAAATGTTTCCAGTTAATGAATTCACCACCCATTATTGCTTCTAGACCTAAGACTAGACTTATGTTCCAGCAAGCTCTAAAAGATGACATATACATGGTGACCCAGGCAGAGGTACACTATACTCCAAAAGAATTTCCAGAAACGTAGAGAATATAGATATAAGAATGGCTAATAATGGTGTGTAGAACATAAAGTTGGATCAGTCTTAGTTTACTGATATGGGCCCACTAAGTGCAGAATATAAATTTAATGTTTCAATCTAAGACACTTTTTGGTTGATTCAGTGAAGCTGATTCGTGGGTTGTATGATGGCATAAATAAATCATGCTCAATGACAAGTCCAGTCAAAGTATATTGTAGCAGAAGGTATCCACAAGATTAAGGAGTTGGGCATGCTATAATGGATTAATCAGGATGGGTCTACAGACGCACATGGAGTAGAACTCACACCTTTACTGCAAGAGGAGGGAGCCCAATTGCAAATGTAGTCCCAGCATCTCTGAAGATTGCTATTTTATGTAAGTCACATTTCACTGTGGAAATGGACTTATTGGAATAGTGACACCTAACTACACTTGGGCTGATTGGGTTGCAGGGAAGTAGGGGCCAAATGGCAGCACTTAATTGACAGAGACAGGTGGATGTGGCTACTGTAATGGACAGCTGAGTCAAAGTGGGAATCAGAACAGCTTGACTGTCATGGACTCATGGTATTGTCTACTCAGGCAGGAAGTCCTTGGGAGTGAAAAACATAGGAAACCTAATGAATATTTACTTGATCTGTCTAAGCAGAAAAAAAAATCTGGGTCAAGTGAACAGCAGTGAAACTCAAATGATTAGAAGAGTCATAATTGTTCAATCATTCCCTGAGGTGAGATAGTTTACAGACCCATAACCCATTAAAAAGAGCAGGGGCTATGTTTCCCTGTGGAAGGACCCCCACTATAATGACAAAATTTTCTGTTATTTTTTTGTCAGCCTTCCTCAAATGGATCATCAGCATTTTACAAGAGTGAGTGTTCACTGTGGGAAAAGAAATAATTAGATTTTTTTAGGGATTATTGGACACTGGCTCTAACTGAGACCAATTCTAGAAGGCCTAAAACATCACTGTGACCCACCATTTGGTGTGGGGGCACATGGAGGTCAATATTGTAACGGAGTCTCTTACTTCAAGTTCATCTTCAGGTGGGCTGGTGGCTCTCCAAACCCACCCTGTAGCAAATGAACCAGTTCCAGAATCCATTTTGTGTAAGTCAGATTTACATAACTGGAATACTCAGCAGCTAGCAGAACATCCACATTGGGTCCCTGAGGTGGGGAATAAGGCTAAAATGGTAGGAAAAACCAAATGCCAAGAAGACGCCATTTAAACTGTCTAGGAAAATGGTAAGCTAAAAACAATATTGTATCTTCCCCCACACTTTCACCACTTACTCATCTCTCTCCCCTTTCCTTCATTTCACCATATTTTCCACCTTCTATTAGACCTCTCCCACATCACTAGACAAAGCCAACTAAGTGTTCATATCACTGGCACTACTACTAGGATTCTGAGGAAACAGCAATCAACCACAGAAAACCCAAAACATCAAGAAAAACAAATGTAAACAAATGGAAATTGCCCAGATCCAATAGAGAATTCTGAAAAAGAGGCCCTGAAACTATAAGAAACAGGATTCCGAAGAATGATTTAGACATGTAGGGAATACTCAGGAAAACAATAGAAGAAATCTTAAATCAAAGGGAATCTAAGAATATAAACAATGAGATAACAGAATTAGGCAACACAGTAAATGACTTGAGGAATAGATTTTCCTTCTGAAAAGGAAAATCAAATCAGTGAGCTCAAAGACGATCACTCTGACTATAACTGACAAGAAAAACCACCACCAAAAAACAACAAAAGAATCAAGAGAAATAATCTATGTCTCATTAAAAACCCTGAAAAGGAAGTAACAAAAATACATACAAAGAAAATAGTTTTGACAAACTATAAAAGAAAATTTGACCAACAACACAGGAGTACATAATTATTCAAAAAGTTAAGAAAACCAAAATGAGATAGAAGCTAAAAGAAAACCACCATGAAATATCAGAGCCAAATTCTCCAATTTGAAAAAAAAGGATAGAATCCTGAGGGCAGTTACAGAAAAAAGATGGGAGGTGGGGTCAGGGGAATGTATGTCTTGAAGAAGGCGACTACATTTCTATCAATGGTTAAACTGGCTGGAGAAAAACAATGAACAATACTCGTAAAGAATCCAATGGGAGAAAATGCCCGGTATTATGTTCCTACTTGGTTTCTATTCATCTAGTTTCCATCCAGACCTTGGTGAACCAGGCTATGCGCTGTAGACTACTGGGACCTTGAACTGTGTTTTCAAGGCACACATCTGTCCTACTGCTCGAACTGTTCACACTCACCTGTAGCCGTTTTAAGGAACAGACAGACTTTCTTGGACTTAATATTTATATGACTTAGTGTGAGAAGAAGCAGATGACTGCTATCCCAAGGTTATGGAATTGGTGGTCTTTGGACTGTGGTTCAGCTCTCTTGCTCTCAGGGTGCTCTATTAATGATGCCCATTCAATGTGGCCCGGGATTACCATATATTTACTACTTAATGCCCTTCTTTTTTCTTATGAAATGTATTCATCTGATAGGGATGATTCTGCTTCTGTGAATTACTGCAAATTTTGTCTTATCACTGATCCCACTGCTTGTTTATAAATAGTGTCTTGTTATGTACATGTCATTAATTCATATTTTACAGTCTGAAGCCTATCTATACTTAAATAATTTTTCTTCAGCATTTTAAAATGCTATATAATTGGCTAAATAAAAGACATTACCTTATGCCCTAGGGGGATGATTTATAAAGTTCTCTATCATAAAATCATAATAATCTCTGAAGTTAACCAGAGACATATAAACTATAGATATATGAATGGATTTGGGGTTCGCACTTAATTGTAGCCCAATGCATCCTAGCCTGGCCCCGCTCAATGCTTGCCCTCATGAAGAGGTCACTGCTAATATGAGGGCTGTAACAGCATGTGATAAAAAAACCAGTTGGTGCCCGACTATCAGACAGAATAGTGGCTGAGGTTTTAAAAGCTCGTCTTCAAACAGGTAGCTATGTGAGTGAAGCATCAACTAAGCCCACATGAGGAAACACACCTGCCTTTATAATCCAAGGATTGTAAATAACATCCAAATCTCAGGAGAAAATAGTATCAGAGCTTGAATTCTGGACATGTGGTTTACAGAAGGCTATGGAAGACAGTGAAAGCCAAAAATCCAATTGCAGGGTCGCTTGGATGGATTAAGCCTCTGGGGAATCTTCTTGGACCAAAGTCCTGGGATATTAAGAGCCTTGTTAGAGACAGAACACTGCAAAGTTGATTAAGTCCGTTGTACTTAGGTTACATTTTAATATCTTGCTATTTGATCTCCCTTTTGACTCATTTTAAAGTTGTTTCAGTTTTTAATATTTTGCTTTTTTTCCTATGAAGTTTTTCTCTGTGTTCTAATCATTGTTTTCCAGTTTGTCTTTTCAATGATTTTCTGTATGTAAAGTCCAGGCTATGTAGATTCACAGAGGTAGTAACCGGCTTGATAATTGTGTAGAGCATGGTAGGAGTGATTGGTGGAAAATTAGGAACTAACAACGAGTTCATGAGAAAATGCGCTGAAATTCATTGTGGTGATAACTGCAGAAACGTTCTTAATAGGATAGAACAATTGAATTGTATGATAGGTGAAATATGAGGGAGTACCCCCCCCCACCACCAACCCCAGACCAGAATTGCGCGGGGCAGAGTGGAGCTTTCATAGTACCCATGTTTCCTGCTAAGTATGCATCGAGCAACTTGCTCTGAGTTAGTGCACCCCGTGGCACTGGGAAGGTTTTCTCTGGTCACGGTGAATTTTTTCATAAAAGCAGTTTTGCTTGAAACCTTGCTTTTTGAGATGGCCAATTTAAGAAAACAGTGTGCAGTGGTGAAATTTTGTTTCCTACTCAAGGAAAAACACTGCAGAAACTGTTGTGATGTTGAAAACAGCTTACAAGGGCAGTGCTATGGGAAAAAACTCAAGTGTTTTTCTCATTTCAAAAAAGGTAAAATATTGATTGATGACAAACCTCATTCTGGATGTTTGTCAACTTCCTGAATGAACGAAAACGTCAACTCATCATGCATTTGGAGTTTGCTCCACCAGGCAAGACTGTTAATCAAGCTTTCTATTTAGAGGATCCGAAAAGATTGCATAATAGTGTGTGATGAAAATGGTCTGATTTGTGGCAGACAGGGGACTGGTTCTGCCACCACGACAATGCCCCTGCTCACACAGCCATCTCAGTGTGCCAGTTTTTGGTAAAAACCAGCATGCCTCTTTTGCCCCACACACCTTATTCACCTGACCTCACTTTGTGTGACTTCTTTTTGTTTCTTTGAATGAAGAGGGAAATGAAAGAACAGAGATTTGAAGACAAAAGCAGAGATGAAGAAAAAAATTGGAGAGGTACTGTCAGCCTTCCAAACAGATGAGTTTGAAAAATGTTTCCAAGAATGGAATCACAGGTGTGACAAATGTATGAAGTGTAATGGAGAGTACTTTGACGGTGACATGGTTGTTTTGTAAAAAAATTTAAATACATAACTTTGAAAAAAATCCATTTTTGGTAACTCCTTGTATCTTCCAATAAAACTATTTTAAAATAATAAATATGTAAATGGGGTTAGCCCAGATTCAGTTGTACACAGGTTAAGACTTGAGTCAGTGGTCTCCTGTATTGCTTGCTGTCCTTGGGAGTTATCAGTAGCTTGTCACCTGACTTACCAAGCTTGGACTTATTCGTCTCTTTAGCCACAGGCTTGATCTGCCAACCTTGAATTCATTTCCCTCTGTAGCCATAGACCTTTGTCTTTCAGCTCCTTTTGGGCCCATCAACTCCCAAAGCTATGACAGTCATGATAACCCTGCACCCTAACATCAGCATCATGGGCCTAGAACTTGCTCAACTTGGAATTTGCCTTCTTCTACATCTGTGTGAGCTATTTTCTTGATGAAACGCTCTCTATATAAGCATATCCGGAGAACAGGCTGTCCAGGGAGATTACCCACACTGCACTCTCCAGGAAACTATTCTTGTCACAGCAACACTGCTGACAATCCAGGTCCTGGATCTTTCAAAGTACCAAGCATGAGGTCATGGTTTTACCTTGTGCCTCAAATAACTCATTCTGAGGCTCTTTGGCACCATCAGGTTCTTCATCTGACTTGAAACTCTGTGGAAAAATGGAAAGGATACATAAATCCCTTGGAGAATATCAAAAGCAGTTGCAGAACACCAAACAAACATGTAGCACTGGAAAGCTCTTTTGTGTAACTGAAGTGGACATGCTATCTGTACACCAGCAGCACGTGGATCATAAATTCCTTATTGAAAGTGAGAATGCCAGAAGTGGCAATAGGGAGCATGTCGTACTTTGTGAAATCATACTTGGTGTTCCTACCCCCTAAGTCATCAGCACTTTAAGTGGGCACATGCAGTCAACTGTCTTGGTTACCTTACACCAAGAGAAAAGACGAGGACACCCAGAAGCATCTGATTCTGCCAAAATCTTATGGTGTATGTAGTGACCAAGTGAATACCCACATATGGAATCGGTGGAGTCCTGGTGACATAGTGCTTGAGCACAAGGCTACTAACTGGAAGTCAGTTGGTTTGAACGCACCAGCCTTGGAGACCCTTTGAAGCTGTTCTACTAAGGACGATGGGGTTGCTAAGAACCCAAGTAGGTTAAATGGTAGTGGGTTTGGGTTTGGGTTGGACCAAGACTCAGCATTCTAAGCAGGAGCAATCTTGAGGACTGAAAGCTGAGAGCAGACAACAGGAAGAGTCTACGGAAGCGATGAAAGAAAGAAGCATCGTGCTACCGATGGAGTCCAGCATGCGACAAAGGGACAAGGTAGCGCCTTCAGCTCACACCCTGTCCACTGTCTCTCTGGGGTAACTGAGGTCTACAGTGCTTAGGTGTCTTGTCTACCAGAGGTCTAGGGCCGACCCTCCAATGCTCTCACACCCTTGAATTTAAATGACAAGTCAGAGCAACACCAGTAAATTCAGTCCCACTTCCCTAATGCCTTCCACTCACTGAAAAACTAAAAATACCCTTTCCATACCCAGTTTTGAGTACCAAAAAGGCCTCAAAAATCAGAAGAGCCCCGATGAAGACAGAGTCTCATTAGCCCAGGAAATGATAATTCAACCCACACCATACTTCAGATCCAAATGTAAAGAGAACAGAAAGCAAATGTCCTGGGTTTATGGTGTAGCCCAACATAGCACATGCATCCATGAAAGAAAATTTAGGATTTAAACGTGTGCTTATTTGTTTCCCCCTGCCTTACAAATGTTTAAGATTAAAATCAATTCAGGACTCCAAGTTACCTTACTAAAGATAGGTTCTTGATATGGTCTCGTCTTTCAATCTGACAGCACATAAAGGAGGAACCAGTAACATTCTGGAATCCTTGAATACAGATCTAACAAGTATGTGATTTACTTAGGACATGTGATGCATCATCATGAATATGCTTCTTGACATGGAGTACAGTGAGGACCTGGCCCTTAGCAGGTGTCTGGGATTCACTCCAGGTACTTGAAGTGAGTAACTTAATGAACTGGGAGAAGGGAGCTGAAGCTAGCGCCCAAAGCGGCAGGGGAGTAGTAAGTATTTCCTGTCTTACAGTTTCGAAGCACTACAGTACTAGCGTCAGAAAGGAGTGAGAAACAAATGAAAACATTTCTGCTGTTGCAATGTCTGAAGGAGAGCACTCTTTGTCCA